>NC_031774.1:36445718-36706070 GCF_001522545.3 Parus major | reverse complement strand
CCTCCAAAAATTTGAGAGACCCCAGGGGAATGCCCCATGGCCTCTCCCTTTATTCGAATAAAGAAAAAGGACTCCTCTGTCTCCTTTTTAGACATAAACCTCTAGTGTTTGTGGATTAATTTTCCTGACAGTAACATAATTGCAAATTGATTTACTAAGCAGAGTAAGTACAGTGGGTCGATTCCCAGTTTCTAATCTATGTTGTGCACACTTGGAATGTGTGGTCCCAACTGGTTGCCTGGTTCCAGTGCCTGCAAGTTGCGACACATGCTCTGCTCGTTTAAGGTGCCTGATAATTGTGCACATCCCCTTCCAGCAGGCTTTTGACACGTGCTTTCTACAGTGCCAGCATAAATTGCCAAGGGCCTTCCTAATCACACAGTCCCAAACCGGTCTCTGGGAATTTGTCTTGGGCCAAACAGCAGTTACGGCAGGGGTGTCACACACCCTCTAGTTTCTGGCTCGGAGTGCCTGAGGGTAGTGTAACATTAGGAACGGTCACAGTAAACATCTGATTCATCGCCTCTTTGCTTTTCCTATTCATACGGATTAATCTTGCCAGAGCTGGCCTATCTTAAGGTCGCATTTATTTGAGCCACGTTTTTGGGCGAGCTTTACTCTCCGACAACTGCGAAGCTGAAGACTCGTGCAGATCACTTTTAAGATGTCGCCCTTAGGCCCTGCCAAGCACAGGCTTTGGCTCTCCTGCGATTCCCTGAACGTCAATTCAGATTAAACAGGATGACAGAAAGTAGGTTGCAGCACCGTCTATCTCCTCGGTGTGACTCGGGCCGAGAGGTTACCAGGTTCAGGGTCAGCCGTATAATTTAATCATATCGGGCCCGATGTCGGCGTTCAGCGGGGAGGGCCGGGAAGAGGCGTGTGCCCCGCCGCTCTCCCCCGCTCTGGGAGCGCCGGCGGCGACCGCTGCCACCCCCACAGCCCGCGGCTCCCCTTTGCCGGTGGCCACGGCCGCCCGGGCACAGGGCGGGGCCGGGGGAGGGCGGTCCCGCCTGCACCGCCCCCGTCTCCGCTCGGCCTGGGCCCGGCGTGGGGCCGCTGGCGGGCGGGGAGCGCCATGGCGCTGGGCTCGGCGTGGAAGCAGATGTCGTGGCTGTACTACCAGTACCTGCTGGTCACCGCGCTCTACATGCTGGAGCCCTGGGAGCGCACCGTCTTCAGTATCCTTCTGCCGGCCTGGCCCGGCGGGCCGGGGGGTGTATGTGCGGGGCCGGGGGTGCGTGTGCGCGGCCGGGGCTGTGTGTACGGGGCCGGGGCTTCCCCGCGTCCCTGTCGCGCTGTGTCCGGCGGCGGCTCCGGAGCCGCCCCGAGGCCGCCGGGCGGGTGTGGCGGCTCCGCCGGCCCTGCGCGGTGCTCGGGAGCGCCCGGGCCGTGGTCGTGCTGAGGGCGCTGCCGCTGGCGGGGCTTGCTGGGGATGGAGGAGAGTCGGGCCGGGCCGGGCCGGGGCAGCCGGCCTGAGGCGCCGAGCGCGGCCAGAGCCCGCGGCGGCCAAAGGAGCGGCAGTCTCCGCTTGGGACCGAGGCTTGACCCCTCCTTGCTGGCGGGGACTCAGCTCCTCACCCTCCCAAACTAACATCCTGCCCGGCCTGGGAATAATCCTCACTCTGCTGTTCCGCATGCTGTGTCCGGGCGTCTGGCAGCCTAGTCCGTTTCCTCTCCGGCATAAGTTTATGTCTTTGGAGTTACGGTAGTTGTGTCTTTTGCACTGAAATCCCGAGCTTTCTGTTAAGTGCCCTTAATGATTTCTTTTGTATTTTTGCCTAGAGGAAAGTAAATGTGCACGCTGCAAAACCTTGCAAGCCCAGGCTTTCACGCTGCTTTGTCACATGGCTTTTATTACATGGGTATTTAATCCTCAAGCTGGTAAATTTGCTTGGCTGTTTTAGAGCGGAAGAACTTGATAGATGCTCATGTAAAGGCATCTCTATGAAGACTATTTATAGGTTTGCTTCTTTACCTGGCCCTTTCATCCAGGCAGTGCATTTTCTTAAGTATTGCTGTTACAATCACAAGTATTTTTCTCTGAAGTGTGACTGTTTTGATCTTAACTTAAAATGATGTCTCAATACGAGTGACCCTAAGCTATCTCCAGTTAATGCTGAGAGGCAGAGAGAGAAATTCATTAAAACATTAACATAGAGAAGGGTATAAGCAGTAGCAAGAAGCTGCTTTTACTGAGATTCTGCTCAGTTTTGTAAAGAAACTCACATTTGTTATGTACAAGTGGTTACCCAGGTTACAGTGGTGTGATCAGTTTTATTTTTCCCTGTGTCAAGTCAGTAGAAATGGAGATTACTGGAAAAGAGAAGCAGTAAGTTCTTATAGAATTACTGTGCACAGTTTTTTCAGGTAGGGGTTCTTATATTGTATTCCATGCTAACATACCTTCTTCCTTTTATGCCTTGCCTGTATCACTGAGGAAACCTAATTTTTGTTTTCCCTGCAATTATAATTGTTGTGAATATTTTTTTTTCCTTTTTATCTTGTGCAAAATATTTAAGTAAATGAAAGTATGTGCATGTTTACTTTCATAAAATGGTCATATTGTAATAGCCACCTAATGTACAAATGTGGCACAAGCATTGCTTCTGATCTCAGATCAGCAAAAATGCTTTTGTCCTCAAACTGGGTACTTTGGCTGTAGGTGGGTCATGTCTGCCGGGTGCCGTATGGATGCGGTGCGGACACGGTGGCCTTGGGAGCTAATGGTGTGTGCCTGTGCTCCAGTACCAGAAGTGAGCCCTGATACGGAAATGTGGATTTATGAGTTGACCTTCATTTTAGTATCTCTTACTGTATAATCCTCTGGGACTATAAATACTCCAAGCAGCTCTAACAGGCACACCTCGTACCTCTGCTGTGCCGTGGGTGAGTCGCTCACAGAGCGCGTTACGCCTGTGCTGTGGAGACTTGATTTGCACACGCAGCTCCTCTGGTTTCACCTGTGGAAACTGAGTAGTGCTGCCTGGCGTTATCACCCTTGTTAATCTCTCTGTGTGTTTTATAGTGTTTCGGGCTAAGTTTACTGAATCTCTGCAGGTAGCTGGATGAAATCAACAGCTGCTTATTCATTTTGTGTAGTTTTGAATTTCTGAAAATTTAACCTTTCTGAAACCATAATCTTTAAGTAATCTGATGCCAGAATTTGTTTATATAAAGCTTCAAAAGCCATAGAGCTTTACAAAAATCCAACTGTACATGTACTTTATAAGCTATTGTGTCAATTCTCTATATAAGTTTTACAGAAGTTCCCTGTTAGTTCAGCTAATAAAGTGGTTGTCTGCACATTTTTCAGCTGATAGCTTCATGTGAAGTTTATTTTGCAGTGCAGTCTCCTATAGTAAAGTACTAATGAGTGTGTTTATTTAAGTACACACCATGACTCAAAGCTATGCTGAAACTCTGAGGCTTTGTGAATGAAGTAGTTAGAAAACATCTAATGCTGTCTGCTTAAAAAGGAGGTCATCCACAAATAAAAACGGTGTTATTCAGTAAAGCTGCTCATATTATTGTAGTTTTGTTTTATTTTGGATTTTTGGGCTGCTTGACTTTTTTCTGCTTGGCTGAATGGGGCTGGCTTCTGCAAGACTTGCTCAACATCTGAGAAGATGAATGTGAAAACATGTGTTTTCTCAGTGCCCATCTGAGTTTTCTGTTCTCCATCACACTTTCCATGCTCTGGCCGTCCTCTTGCTTGACAAGGCAGTGGATAACTGGCAAGGCATCCTTTGCAGTTCAGCTGATTGTTTTACTGGCTTTCTGTTTTTCAGTGTTCAGTAGATTATTTTGTGGTTTATAATTACTGAATACAGTTGATCGTGTCCTTTTCAGAAACATAATGTTAAAAGATAGTAACCACTAAAGTTTGAATGCTATTGTTTGTGATGTCTTGTGCGGTTTCTATTTCAGATGTATTTTTCCTCAACTGTAATTCAGATTCCATGCTAGTTTCCATTGTTGGAATGGCGCTGTACACAGGCTATGTGTTCATGCCTCAGCACATCATGGCAATATTGCACTACTTCGAAATTGTGCAGTGATGAAGATCGTATTTTCAAGAAGTAACTGGGCTTTGAAATCTGGTCTACAAAGAAGAATGAACCTCTTAGTTTTACCAAGATTTCTACTGATGTCTGAAAGACACAATTATGACTCTGAAGATTAGGAAATGGGATAGGTAGAGCAGGGACGTGAGATGTCCCCTGTGTTGTGTTCATGCCCTTTAATTTTACAAGATATGCCCTTGTATAGTAGTTTTGTCTACTTTAACATTGTGATTGTACTTTGATATCAGTATTTTCTTAACTTTGTGACAGTTTCAATATTGCACTGTGAAAGCTTTTCTTAATTGTAATTTTGAGTAAATCTTAATTGCCTTCTATTTTTAATCAGAAAGTCATCTTATTAAATGGGGCTTAAAGCTTTTGCTATTGTATGGTATGTATTTGCCTGGATATTTCTATTAATGCGTTTTGTAAGAAAATACATCTAGATTCATATTAGAGACATGGATATATTCGTTTAATGCTATTTACAAAGGTTAGTTTGTATGACTGAACTCAGGTGTACTGTTTGCTGTCCAAACTTTGTTCAACAGTATATTTGTGCATATCACCTGAATTTAAAATTAGCAATTATTTCAAGCATTCTACCTGTTGCAGGAGGGAGGGGGAGATGAGGTATTGAAGCAGAGTGAAGCCTCATTATGTTTGAAGTAGTGCTGTGGTTCTGGGCGCTATCTGGGTGGGGTGGGGGAGGAAATGGACTTTTCTTTACTGGCATTTGCCCACATATGGCTTTGGGATAGCACTTTAAATCAACCCTGTTTTTCTAGCTACCAATTCACTTTTACAGGATGCTTTATTATGTTCCAATGGCTATGGTTTTTGCTGATTTTCACTCAACAGTGTAACTATGTCTAGGTTTTCAAGGGGTTTTCTATTGCTGCTAGTGTTCCAAACATGTTTTCGCTACAAACTACCAAAACATAGGGATTTCAAGGGACTTGAGTTACAACTACAGCAATAAGTAGCTGAATACTTGGCTGAAGTCCTGTCTTTTTTTTAATAGGGATTTTTTTCAGTTTTGTATTCTGAAATGTAAGATGGTGACAACTTAACTTTCCTAAGTGGACAATTTTTTTGTTGTTGTTTAAAAAAATAAAAGTTTAAAAGCAGAGCTTTGATGCAAAACTTTCTTGGAGAAGTTAATGTGTTTCCTAGTGCTGCTTGCTTTTCTCATAACTTTCCAAAAGTGATACTTGACCAAAGAACTGTGATTTTAATGGCCCAGTAATATTCGGTACTTTTACGTCTTTTATGCAGCGTCTGTTGACATCATAAATTGTAGATGTACAGTATCTATAGAGATATTTTCCTTCAGATTTATTTCATTTTCTCAAACATATACTCATGAGAAGAGAGTGTTTTTCCTTGTATTTAAAAACTTCATATGTATTTGATTAAAAACCCTGTTGTCGTTTTGGGAGCTAAAAACAGTGAGCCTTAAACTTCTTAGATGAACCTTAGCTTTACTGAAGTTAGTAGGAGTCTAATTCAGTGCTTTCACTTCTTAATAGCTGACTGACAAAACATGGGTAGGTTTCTGGGATTGTGTTTTTTATTTTTTGGTGGTGTTTCATTGTGGTTTTATTTAAATGTATCCAGAGATGTATGTGAACATTTTAAGTGTATACATTGAGATAATGATAAGTTAACGTACTCTTTTTGAAGTAACAGCATAAATCCAGTCTCTCTGTGGATTAAATGGATACTTGATTGTGATGTTTCTTTGCAAACTACCACTATGATTGATAACCTCTTTTTCAGCAGTAGATATGTTATTTCTATGAGGGTGAGAAAATCCCTTCTGTGTGGTGGCATTAGGAAGGTTAAGCATGGTTTTTAATTTTGGAATGTTTTATAAAAGGCCTTTGATATACTGACTTTGATTAGCTATCTGCTTTTTGTTGAGAAAAAAAAGTAACCATTAATTTGCAGTTATTTGTGTTATGTTGGCTTGATTGATACCATACTTGAATTCGATTTGCTCATTTGAGTGCAGTCTTTTCCAGTATTTCTTTTAGTATAAATCAAGAATCTATTAGTCTTGGACAGTTCTTTTTAGCTTCTGAATACTTTGTTAAAAATGGAGTAATTTCATTAATAAAATATGTGTTTACTGAAGTTTAAATTTCTAGAAGAAAATTTTTGCAGTGTGTCCTTTTGTTTAGATTGAGCTAGTGAAGAGATGGTTCAAGTGGTGATAACTACAAAGCAGAGCTTGCTTTTTTAAAATAGGGTATTAGTAGGGATTTAATTAATCATTACATTTGAATAATAATAAATGAATCAGAAGGCTACCAAGTTGTTTCCCCATTGCAGTCTGCCTTATTGTATCAGCTATGCTATGATATGCATATCCTCTATGCTAGAACCATAAGTTTTTTCTCTGCAAGCTGGATGTTGAAGGCAGTTCAAGTATCATTTGGAGGTAGCTTGTCAGCTATGCTTCTGTTCAAATATGTTGATAACAATTGAGGCATTTGTAGGTAAAATTGGAAAAAAAATTGTGAGAAATGAGAAAAAAAAAATGACCTGCAAGTGGCTGTATGTTAATGTTTTAATAGTAATAGCTCTTGGGGTTTAGATTGTATCATTAGAAATAAACATTTAAAAATGCATTAGGTGTGTCATATAGCAGAACTGATAATTCCAGTTTGTGAGACAGGAAGGCTGGGCCAGGGTGACTTGCTGTGCTGGAGGCCCTGGGGCTCCCAGAGCCAGCTCTGCAGAGGCTCCTTGGCTGCCTCCAGGGATGGGTGCTGTAGAATTATTTATTACAAGCCTTTGCAGAAGGAGCTGCTCTAACCAAAACAGGCATTGTATTGCAGGATGTCAGGCTGGAGCCAGAAACAGATCCTGGACCTGTGTAGTGTATGTATGGTTTGAATCAGTTATATATTTTTATATACATATATATGCACAAATGTTGTTTTTAAAGTATGTGTACATATATAAATGCTGTTTATTTCTTGTCAGACATTATTACATAGCAATTAGCTTGGAGACAGAGGCTGTGGGGTTTCTTTTCTGGTTTCTTTCCCATGAAGGAAAACACCAGAGAATCCTAAAGTGAGTCTTTCTTTATGAATTTTTGCAAGAAATATATTTATATATTCATCAATATGAAAAAGAAATAGGTGTGAAAGAAGCATAGCACTGTAAAGGGGAATCTTGGGAGATAGATGGGCATTCTGTTACTGCAGACTGGTGCAGCTGGTGTGTTATGAAGCATTGCCTTGTTCCATTCAGGTGAAGAAATGAAGTGTGCATTAGAAATGCTGAGGAAGGGATACTTGCTTGTTGACTAACAACAAATGAAGGTTATATTGAGGTGAAGAGACACAACTTGAAAAAATTGGGTACCACAGGCTGTGCACAAAGGTGTGGACATAGCAGTCATCCTGTGAAATACCAGAGCTGTGGACTCTAGAACTGGCACCCCAATAAAGGTTTTCAGTGCCAGAAGTTCCTCGCACCTGCTTATTTGCTCATGTTTTCTGCAACAGCTGTTGTAGGAAGATAGTTTTTCCCTTTGCTGACAAGTTATCCTGATACCAGTGTGGTGCTTTGGTCCTCTTTTTTTTTGTTTTGTTTTATTTTTTTTTCCCTAGACAAAAGGAAAGGAAAACCTTTATGCATTGTTTCTCTGTTTGATCTGCTAGGTCAGCCTTAAACAGTAGTCATCAGTGAACACAATAGCTTTTGTCTTTTCTGGCTTTTGTTTGTATAGTGATGACTTAAGAAAATCTGGCATCGTAGTCCAGAGCTGGATCTGCCCTCTCCTTGCAATGGAGAGAGATGAATATCTGGGTCTGATCTAGATTCCAGTGTAGGATTTAGACAGAAATCCCTCTGCTTTTCCTAACCTTCAGTGTATCACCACAAGATCCTCAATCCATCTTAACAAGTACTGCATGATGGAATATTAAGAAGTTATGAAGGTATGAAGAGTTCTTTCTGAGGGTTTAGCTGGATAAGATTGAACAGACCTTGATGTACCTCAGTCAAACAGTGATCCAATTTCTGAAGTAAAAAATCTATTACATCATTGTAACTAACACGTGATCAACACCTTTGCTAATCATCTCTAATGTATCTGTTTTTTATTTATGCTCATATCTGCAGGTGGAATTGTCTCAGCATGTCTTGCATTTTGTGTTCTCTGCAATTTGAGATGGATAGCATTTCTCAGACCCAGATTTTACAATGACAAGAAGATGCACTATATAATCCCCAAAAGAACTTTGGGAAAAAAACTGTCATAGCAATGACTGGTATTGTCATTTCTGTGAAATTTGTTTGTGTCTACTGAGGCAGAAAAATCAAGTAGTTATAATCACATTGGAATTTAAACCAAAAATCTTCTGGCCAAGGTTTAGGTTCCTTTCTTGCCTCTGTAATGATTGGCTGTTGTCCTCTCTTTCTTCAAGATGTTCTTGCTGTACATACTTCAAAAAGGAAGAAACGATTGCCTCGGAACACATTGTTCTGTGTTGCTATTTAATACACACTGGTAAGGTTACGAAATTCTGGAAGATGTCTTTGAATAATATTCTTGCTGGAATAGTAGCATTATCCTATTAGCTCATCTGAGGAGTGAACCAGAGGCATGGATGCACTCTGAAGTTGAATATCAAGCTACTATCTAGGTGCTAGAGTACTGACAGCTTGTTATTTTGCTCATGTTATGTTACTAGCTCAAAGTAAGCATTTTTGAGAAAAGCCTCCTGTTCCAGGATCTGAGAAGTTTATATACTTAGAAAATACTTCCTGAACTTTAATTAGAATTTGCAGATAGTTCCCAAACTCAGGATAGAATTAGTGGGTGATTATATGAAGTGGGGTGTGTTTTGCTGTTAGATTTGTTTTTTTTAAAAAAAAAATCTTCAAAATCCTTTCTATGTTGTAAAGTATTTCAGTAGGTTGGACAAAAAAAGTAGTGCTCAGCTCAGCTTGACAGGATAAAATGTGCAGTCTGTTTGTCTTAGACCACAAAGAGGGCATTGAACTCTCGGCTTTCTAATGAAATGGAAGGGTGGGCTTCACTGGAGAGGGATCAAGGGGCTATCTGTACCCAGAGAATAAGTGACAACTTCTGTGGATATGAGGCTTTCTGGGTCAGGACACAGCTTCAGGGCCTGCCTGCACAATGTAATGGTGTCTAATGGTGAGATCACAAGTACCTTGCAGAAGGACTTGTGCCACTTCTCTGCATTTCCATGGAAAGAGAGTTATATTAAGCTATGCTTACATTGAAAAAAATGTCAAGTGTTTGTGAGGAATCATGAAGAAGATGAAGTAAAGCACAGCAGCTCTGGTCTCTGCTTTGTGCTGCATGGTGTGAGGCAGACAGCCTGTAGGTATCTGCATGACATCTTGGGTTTCCATACTGCCCCTGCTCTATGTCATGTGCACATGTGAGCACCAATGTTCTGTCTTGTGCCTTTTGAAAAATCTTAAGGATGGTTCAGAAGAGTGACAAGTGTACTTCAAGTTTTTTGTTCCTCCTTTGCCTGGTGGCTGCAGTCTGGGGAGCAGGTACAATTACACTCAGGTAATTTCTAATTTGATAGATGATGGCTGATTCATTTCAAAGCCAACATATATATATCACGTGATATACCAGTGATAAGCAGTCTTGATGGAAAACCCTCTTTTGTCTGACATTTCAGCATCATTTGAACTCTCCATAAAACTACTGATAAACCATTTGCATTGTGCATTAGACTGGTTTCAACCACTGTATGCTTTCTTAAATAGTTTCAGGCCTAGACAAGACAGTAGATATGTTGAGGAAACAGGGATAAGAGAAACAGAAATCTGTTCATGTCCATTTTATTTCACCTGATGAGTTACCAGGTGTGTTTTGACAGTTGGAGACTGGCATTGCCGAGAGTGAAGCACTGAATTCCATTAAAGGAAAACAAGACCTGGAAAGTATCAGTTGTGATACTGTGGTGAGTGTCTGCTCAGACATCTGGCCTGTGACGGTGAATTTTTCATATTTTTTTTTTTAAGGCTTACTTATATAAGCAAGGTGCTTATTCATGAACTAGAAGACAAAAAAAAAAAAAGTGGAAATAAGTAGGCTGTAAAGGAGATGTGTAAAAGCATTGCTTAGACAACCAGATGGCCCTATAAGATTAAACGACTTGTTATGTCAGCACAGGCATGGTGGATGTTCTCATACGTTCATACGTTGACTTTAGGATGGATTCTGACACACTCTCCCACAGTGTTTGCATGTGGACCAGAGGAACTATGAGTAAGATGAATGGACTGTTTGGTGGTTTGAACTGGATGGATCACTGTACCCAGATCAATTGCTCAATGTTAATTTGTAAATTGGCTAAAAGTGGAGTACCCTGTAAGGTGATACTGGGGCTGATGTTCAGTATCTTCATAGCTGGCCCTAATTATTAGTCAATGTTCCTCTTTGGGGAAAATAATTAATATGCTTGCAGGATAGAGCCTGGGTTCAGAATTTGGCTGACAGAAATCTCAAATTGTTTGACAAGGAGAAGTGAAAAATTCTCAGCTTTGCTGAGAGAGATCCTTGAAATCAGTGGTGTGTGCTGAACATGAGCCAGCAGTGAATTCACAATACAATTATGGCAGCCTGCATGCTAGTCTGTGGTAGGAGAATGTGGCCACCAAATTGAGGAAAATTTTTGTCCTCATCATGCTGCTGAAGCAGCTACTGCAATACTGTTTCTGATTTTGGGCTCTTTGTTTCCAGAAGGATGGTAAGAAACTATCCAGAAGAGACTATAAAGATAGTTATGAGTTAGGAACAAGTTTCCTAGAGCAGCTGTGAAACCTTTCTCCTTGAAGGTTTTTAAGACTTCTCTGGACAAAGCCATGACTAACCTGATTAGAACTAGTGTTGTCATTAGTCCTGCTTTCAATGGGAGGCTAGATGATCTGAGAAAGCCCTTTTGAAACAGCTTTTCTATTGTTCTTTAAAGACCAGAGAAGAAGTCAGGTGAAGGAGTGTGAGAAAAGTATTTACATGGATCATAATAGCAACTGAAGCAGTAGGCATTAGGAGAATGATACAGAATTCAGTGTTAGAAACTCCTAGGAAGACAGAGTGAAAATATTGGGAAGGTGCTGAGATGAAAGTGGTGACATGATTCCAATATGATCTTTACAGCAACACTGTATTTCCCTCAATGCTATTTTAGCCAGTAAAACATAAAGACTGAAAACGACAGAACAAGCCCCACTATTTTCTGAGCTTGAAATGAGAAAAAAAAAACCTCAAGAGAGGCATCTGCTGCAATATTTTGCAAGTATCTTTCCTATAAAACTGAACAGCTTACAAACTGAGCAGTTATTTACCTTCTCATAAGCTCTGTTTTCAGAGGTGTCTCATGGACTTGCCCTATACTTTGTTGTTATTTTTCCTTGGAATATGTGTCCTGAGTTTTCTTCTTACTCACAGTTGAGGACTTTTATATTTGAGACTTAACATGTCATAGTCTTGAATGACTGCTGTTAAGAAATCAAAATATTTCCTCTCATTTTCTGTAAAGTATTGTTTCTGGAAGAGAACAAAAAGAAGAATCTAATTCCCACTCATTCAGTTTGAGGCTGTTCCATGTGGAACTTGAAAAGCTTATTTCTGGGAGCTTGTTCTTCTCGTGAAAGGCCTGAAACCGTAAACCAGGGGAAACAAGCTTGTTTTCACAGTAAGTATATATGGAGTAATTTTTTCTTTCCTTTTAGTTATTATAGAATTGTTGTTACTGTTCTTTTGTGAATTCCTGAATGGTAGGTGGTTCAGAATTGTTCAAAAGGAATGCTCTGCTGTCTCCCAGCCCTGGATCTTCTTTCACAAGAAAAAAAAGCACCTTGTAAAGAACTTTTTTATTGTAGGGGTCAGAACACTTTAAAAATGCCACCTAGATGCCTTTTGTCAGAGAGTATCCCCTTTTTTTGGCCTTTTGCAGCAGCTTAAAAGAGAGAGAGCTTTTCTTCTTGCTAGAGCCGGTTTTTAGCTTCTGTGGACTGTAAGGTCTCTGAGATCTTGGCAAACATCCCTGCAACTTGAATTCCTCTTGTCTCTATGTCCAATCTAATGGGTACAGGATGTGGTTACCCTTTCTAGCTGAAGTTAACGTCAGCTTTAACTTAGGTAGCTAAAATGCAGTAGTATGGTCAGCCACCTGGGGGAAACCCAGCTTCCAGTCATTGCTTTCACATCCAAATAAATTTAGGAGAGTATCAGGAAGATTGTAGCATCCTTCATACCATGTGTCCAGGCTAGGTATCCCTCAACCACATTGTGTATTTGGCCTCAAGTTCATTAGCTTCCAGTTTTTCTTTACACCTTGATTGAAAATTTCCCTCTGGGAATGAGACAGATTTTCCATTGACAACTCAATATACCTCAGGGCACCTTCACCTGATCCCTGCAATTCCCCTGGCAACAACTTTAAATTCAGTGACTTGTTTTGAATGACAGCACTCAAGGAATTAGAGCTCATCTCTACAGTGTGGGGTGAAGCCTGTGAAAATAGTCCCTGCTCTCCATTTAATTAGCCTGTTTGTCATATCATCTTGATGTACTGGTATAACAAGCCAGGATGTCAAGTGGATTAAAAACATCAAACAACTGCTATGCTTCTAAAGGAGCTGTAAATCTAAGGTTTCTACAAACAACCTTCTCCCAAAGCCATTAGCAAATGACAACCCTGCAAGGATTACTCTTTAACAAGGATGCTGTCAAGTGAGCTGCAGAGTTTGCACTAGTGAAAAGAAAATGGCACCTGTCTGTCTATAAGTGGCTGATTCCCCAGCTGCTCCCAGCTGTGTGCTTTTGCAGAGCTCTGTTCCAATTGGAGATTAATTTTGGAGGGTCTTCTGTAGTTTTGGAAGCTAAAAAGTGGTCCGATTTTTCTTGTCCCTATGAGTCTTTTCAAGGTGCTTTTTGTATGTGTAATATGCTTGTACAAATAAAGTAACAAACCAGGTAATCTCGGGGGGGGGGGGGAGGAGATACTACCCTTCCAGTTATAATGATTTTCCTTATTTCTACCATGTGGAAAGATGTGTGATTGTTCTTTTGCAACAAGTTTTTATATACTTGAAGGCAGGGAATTAATAATCTTCCATAAGCTAAATTGCCTCAAGTATTTTCTGAAACTGGATGTTACCTCATCCGAGGCCTTATCAGTGCCAACTGAAATAGACAAATTGTATCCTGAAACCCACATGAAATAATCCTAATCATACATCCCTGACCAATGTTTCTCTTTCATGATGGCATTATACTGACTTGCCTTTTGCTTGGTATCTGCTGCCTTCCCCTCTCCTCAGAGCTGTTACCTTGGCAGCCATTTCCTGTCCCAAAGTCATCAAATTGGGGGTTATTATGAAAATACAGTGCTTGACATAAATTCCTGCTTGGTTTGTGTCCTTTTCCCGTGTCCCAACTGCTTTCCAGTTTGTTTATGTTGAATTCAGTTTGCCATCCAGTATACTTGCAGTTCTTCCTACTTTCTCATGTGCAGTCTTAATAAGGTTGTTTATTCCATTGTCAAAATTATTAGTGAAAGCCCTGAATGAAATTGAAGTGCTGCAATTATCCATGAAATATCCACCTTAATGCATTTTCTTTTTTTTTTTTTTTTTTGAAAGGGAACCACTCCTTAGGAATAGTGTCTGATGGCTTTTTCAGGCATCCTATGGTGGTTTGATCTAATCTTTGCTTCTGCAACTTCCTTACTTACAAGTTTGTCATATTGGGTAATGTCAAAGGCCTTTACTGAAACTGAGCCTTGACATTGATTTCCTCTTCCCTGTCCATAGGGCCTGTTGGTCTATTGCAGAAGGAAATTAGATTGGTTTGGTATGATTTGTTCCCTACCATTCATATGCTTTAGTACTTTTGGTGGGTTTACAGATGGTATGATTTATTCTAGTAATTTTATGATAATTGAACATGACAGGTTTTTAGTTTCCAGCTCCTCTTTATTTCCTCCCCTTGTTGGAGATGTGCTATAGATCTTCTGCCTTCTAGAAACTGCCTGTGGGTTCTTCAGGATGGCTACCGACTTCCTCTGGGGTTTTTTTTGGTGTGTGGTTTTTTTATTTGTTTGTTTGTTTGTGTGTGGGTTGTTTGTTTTTTTTTAATTATTATTATCCTAGAACAGAAAACATCATACTTGACCAATATGATAAAGGATGGCCAAGTTATCATAACTTATTGTTCTTACTGGGGATTTTGGGTTAAAATTTCAAGCAATCTGTGAATTTTCTTTTATTTTATTGCTTTATTTTAAAGTATTTTTCTTGGAAATACTTAAGCAATAGTGTCATATGTTGTCTTTTACCTTTTTTTGGTTTTGATATGAATTCTATTAACCATCTGCATACTGCTGATGTTTCTAGTGAAGACACATCTGTGATGATATTAAGTGGACTTGTGCCTTTTAAAAATATTTTTCTCTTTTGAATTCCTAAGCTCAGTTTCCTATTCTTCTAGCTGCCAAAGTGTGCATGTTAATGTTCCTTACTTGCATATCACTTTGTCTTACCATTCCTGATTTTGTCTCTAGGCTCTCCTACTATTCTTTTACATTCATCTTTAATAGTAAGACCTAGATTGTCTTCCAAATACTTCCCTGTTTAAATCTGAGGTGAATAAAGAGCTTTTATGTAATTTCTTTGATGAACTGCCACCCTAATTCCTCCTTGAGTTATTTTTTTATTTTCCAAAATATAGAATGAATTTGTAATAGGCATCTTTCTTTAAATTTACCTTGTTTTGAAGGTAATTTTCTTAATCCTTTTTACTCAGCCTTCCAAAGGATCAGTCAGTCTATCATTCCTTGGTTGCTGTCATCTTTGATTTGTCAGGTGATCCCTCCTTACATGTTAGCACCAAGTCTAGCAAGGCTTCCTCATGTTCCTGTACCTCCCATGTCAGAAAGGATTTTTGTTGTCAGCATCCATGGGGCTATGTCCTGATGTGCTCCCCACCTCTGGTCTTATGGCTGGTTCTCCATTCTCTGGAATGGAGAGCAGAGCTTTGTGTACTGAGGCTGGGAGAATCATTGGATTGTCATCAAAACTTGAAAAGCTAACAAATTCCACAGAAACCCTGGGTGGTTTTCTGATGCTCACTGCTGAAAGTCCCCCTTTTGGTGACTTAAAGGAAACTGAGTAGAAACAGAGAAAATGGTACTGTAGGATATAGAGAACATAGGAGCAGGCAAAAATGTACTGACTCTTCTTTTTCTCTAGGCTTTATTTATATTCTATTTGGAGAAAACATGTTGTAGCTTGCTTGGAAACTGTGCTGAAGCCAGTAGGGGTTGAGCCTGTTGCTTTGGGTGCTCCCATGTCTGTGCTGTCAGTGTGAGGAGCTGAAGGTGCAGTGGCCAAAGGCTCCGCTGTGCTCTGTGTGGGACCTCTGCCAGCCCCGTGCCTTAATGGGGATGGCACAGCAGCAAGCGGCAAGGAGAGGATGAGGCCTCTGGTTGTCTTCAGCCAATGCTCTTGTTTCTCTTTTTCTGCCTAATTTCCTAGGTGTCTTCAAATAGAGCAGGCTTAGGTAACTGCTGTTAGGGTAGCAAGTAGCTTGGCCGAAATGCCGAGGAATCCCAGCCCTGTTCAAGTCAGGGTAGGATTGGTATTGCTGATGGGCCAAGTGCCAGGATTTAATCGTGGTGAATCTGGACTGTTTGGAAGTATCGTGCTACCTTGCTGTATTGAATGCTGAGTGCAGTGTATTTAGCACTTATTCTCCATTTGTAAGTGGTTACTTAATATTCAAACCTTTAGCTGTAGTGAAGCTGAATATTTGTGAGAAATAAGTGAAAGTCTATTCTCACAGCATTAGCACTTATGTTTTCCTTGCACTCATTGTAAATGCTTCTGTAAAGTGAAGGTAGCACTGGTGTAGGATGCCAGTTTGAGGGCTTTAAAACTGGTGAGCTCTATCCTTAGGGCAAATCAACTGGGAGCTTCTGATACATGGTCCTTGGCTTAACAGTTCAGCTCTGCACAGGGCTGAGAACTTCAGACAGCCTGAGCTGGCTACAGCACAGCAGATAGTTCAGTCTGTGGCAGCACAGAGAAGTTCCATGAGAATTTTTTTACCTTATTTCTTACAGTTAGGTACACTGAACTTCAGTGAAGAATAAAATTAAAATACACTTTCTGGTGACAGTCTCATTTGCTGTACTTCATAAAGAATATATCTCTGGTAAACTGCCTAAAAAGCTTCTCTTAATTTAGATTGCACTTCAGGCTGTGCTTAGGGAGTTGTGTGTTAAAGGATTCTTGCCTTCCCTGGGATGGTGTTCAAGTAGGGCTTATTTCCCTAAGCTTTATGATACTGTTTGAGACCTCTCAAAGTCATATGAAACTCCACCTTATCATTACTTAATGCCTCACCCTTGGGCATTTACTGCACTGCCACCTCCATGATGCACCTCTGGTGATGGTGCTACCCCATGTGCACCCTGCAGTGCAACCCAAATGTGAGGAGTGTGACCAGGACGTGCCCTGGAAAACTGGGGACAAGGACTCCTGGTCCTCATCTTGTGCACATTGATTTCCACTAGTTTTAACACAGAGCTTGGCAGCAGCTGAGGAAGTGGAAGGTAATCAAGAATAACTGAGAAGAAAAAATACAAGATTTTTAATTCCTGCAGATTTATAGTGGTGCTAAACACAATCTCTTTTGACATAATGAAGGGCCAAAGATTGGGTAATCCAGATTAATTCCATACCTTTTCCCCCTGCTTCTGGTCAGGTAATAGAATAATTCAACCTTGATTTGAAGTGTGGGCCATTTTATATGATACGGTATTGAAAAGCTGGTGATAATCTGAAAGATGGGATTACCTGGTATTGAATGCTCCTGTCTTCCTGAATGGAAGCTCATAACTATGACAGTAATACTGGAAATTATGTCAAATTTTGGTCATTAAATACTGTTTTAATAATGGGCCACTATATATACCATTGAAAATTGCAACGATTATCTGTGTCTGAGGTCAATAGTTCCCATTCACAAAGTGTTTCTGAAGGGAGATTGAGCCTTCCAGAAAGCAATACTGACTCCTTTTTCCTAGAAGCCCCTTCTGAGGGCTGTGACCAACAGGCAGCTGAGGGAAGTGGGTGTTCTGAGTTAGTTAACCCCTTGCTGGCCAGTTTCTGCTGAGGGGTTTGTAGATTGTTCACAGTGGTCTGGTTTGCTTTGGGAACAGAAGGGACTGACTTTCTGTTTTATATTGACTTATCCTATACTTGGTGTCTTATTTGTTTTTCACTATGGTAATCATGCATTCTGTGAGCATGCTATGCTGTATCCTACTGCACACACATTTGCTGCCACATGCTGGCTGTCTTGGGTCTCTTCTTATGCACAAGAAGATGAAATAACCCTTTTTCTACAGGATCTTCTTATTTAGCCACCACCACCTTGCTGTCCCTAGCCTCAAGTCCTGTTTTGTTTTCTAGAATTGGCTTCAGATGATCTTTGGGGAATGGGGAGTGTGGGGTTGGTGACTGTGCCAGCACTGCAAGGTGAGAGCTGATGGGCCTCAGAGCCAGACCTATTGTGATGTGTTCCAGACACCTGTAAAGGGAGATATGTTACATATCAGGACAGTGACTTAAGGTTCTTTTTATTACTCATCTGTGTATTTGTGGTCAACCCTGGGCAAGTAGGCAGTAAGGAGAGCTTAGGTGATGAAACAAAAGCATGGACATGTGAAGCATTGCTTGGTAAGGAGGAGTATTGATGTGACTGAGGAGTAAATACCCTGGCTTCTGGACTGTAAGTTCAGGCAGATGGTATTTGTACACTGCCTTTAATTGTGCTTTTATCACAGCCACTGAAACCTCAGCAGGAGAATATGGAGCCAAGTAAAGGTCTGTGCTCTGAGGATGGTGGACCTTAGTGAGGATGGCCTGTGCCCACAAATGCACTCAGCTTTTGAGCAGTGGCAGAAGCACCTTCTGTGTGATGCGGCCTTTCCCTTGTGATGCACAGAGACCAGAAAGGTTATGATTATTTTATGGCTTGTGGGTTTAATGAAAGCTTTGATAAAACTGGTCTTTTCTATCCTCACTTACAGCTGACTTTCAGTCATTTTTTGTTTGAAAAGCAGATCTGTATTGAAAACCTGTTACAGGGAGTGAACCTGTACTTTTAGATGGTTTATGTTTCACGTCAAGTCTGGACATAGCTGCAGTGCTTAAAAGGTCTGAAGCTAGGTTAAACATATTCTTTCACATCTTTCTCCTTTTCTTGACCTGCCATGCAGTAAAAGGGAGACGAAAGAATGACTATGCCTAGGCACAGCACAGAAGAAAATACTCTGATCTCATCACCATCTCCATTTTGCAAATATATCCAGAGCACAGTAGTGACAAACTCATATTTATCTAGTTCCTAATTCCCCTTTGAAATGTGTTACATGCTGAAGTTTATCTGGAGTCTCCAATGCCTCATTTTAGGTCCAAACAGACATTAATTAGAGTCATTAAGCTCTCTGCTGCTCCTAAGCTTTTTGTGCATCACAGCTGGAGTTTGTTTGTATTGCAACTCAGTGCCAAACAAGGCACACCCAAGTGCAGGCTCTGCAGAGTCAAAATCTTTAATAAACCAAGTGAGGTTAAGCCTGTTCTTCGGTTAAAAAAACCCCAAACAAACAGGAAGAAAAAGAAGGAAGAGGGGGGAAGTATTTTCAGTCTTGAAATCTGGCATGTTTTTTGTTTGTTTGGGTTTTGTTGTTGTTTTTAATTTGGTGATGTTTTGGAGAGAGAATTCCTATTTTTAGGAAGAACAAAAATGATAAGTCTGCTCTTTTCTCTTGTTCTCCTGCTTTTGTTCTGTTGTTGGCCCTCTTTCCCCTCTTTGCTCGCTGTTTTCACTTTCAGTTTCCATGCTACTTTAAATTTGTGCTCTTTCTGATTGTACTGATAGTCTGTTTCCTAATTCATCCCATTTTCTAAATCTTTGGTTGGTTATACTTTTCCTCCATTTAAGGCTATTGAGGCAAGGTTAGTAATACTTACCTTATGGATATCCTCTCCGTATTTATTACCCTACAGTTCTGGTTTTATTTGGTCTCATTTTTAGCATACCCTCTAACAAATAAAGCCCAGGACTTTTAGCTTTCTCTTTCAATTTACTCTTGTGTTGTGTTTCTTTGCTGAAGTCATTTTCATACAGTAGCTGTAGATATTTTGGTTAGGAAAGAACTGTGGAGTGCTAGTTATAGATTATTTAGGAGATCCCCATGTGAGACAGTGTCCATATGTTGTTTTGGCTTGGTCTGCCATAAAATTACTCCTGATTATTACTTACTGCCTTCTCCCAGCCACAGCTTCTGGATAGTAACAGAGGTCCAATTATTAATTGATTTTATTAATTATAATTAATAATTGTGAGGGGAATTTGAATTAATAATTGGGAATTGTGAGGGAAGGCTTGTACAACCAGAGCACTGGCTAATTTTATCAGAAGTGTCTGGTGTGGGGAAGAAACAAATACCTGCTTTTGTAGTTTTCACAAGTGCATATGAATCTTGCCTCCATGGTGAAATGTGGCAGAAGTAGGTGATTTTACCATGTCAGATGTGTTTGCTGGGCACCAACAGTGTGGGACTGGCCTGGGTATGTTCCTAACCACACCTCTAATTGCACTCTGGTTTTATGTCTAATCTGGAAGGTATTTTACCTGACTGCTTGATCTGAAGTGTTTCAGCTACTCTTTGGCAATACACTCAAATTATTTATTGCAGATGGGACTAGTGTGACACTGTTCTAGCCTGTGCCTTCGGTGCTGAGGTGACCTTGAGCAGAGTGGTTGGTGCAGTCCCCTTTAATTCCTTTTGTTCAGACAGTGTAATGATCAGCTTGCTAAGGGTCAAAGTTAGTCTGATGTAACGGGGAGGCAACCCTCGCTTCTCTGCATGTTTGTGGGTTTTTAAGCCAGTAAGTGGTTTGTTTTGATGAACAGACAAAAGAGAAAGACCAAGGCAATGTTAGGATAGTAAAATCTGAGTTCCACAGAAAAAATGATGCTGGACATGGCTTTGCTTGTGTCCCATCCAAGTGCAGGACCAGTTGTGCAGATCAGCAGCATCTGCTTTGTTGAACTAGACTAATGCCTGTCTGACCTGAGGCATCACCAATTCTAGTGATTTTGTAACATCCCTGCTCTGTCTATTCCCCTGCATAGGGGAATGTGCATTTATTAAATTAATAGTAGTTATTGATTAATAACGTTAGTGACTCCGCTGTCACTCCTCTTGGATTTTGTGATGGACATGGAGAAGGTAAGCAGATGTGTGTGGTGCCGTGCCTGGGCAGTGCTTATCTCTTGTAGGTGCACCCTGCAGTCCCCAGGGATGGGTGCTGATGTTGCATGAGGGTGGTCTGACTGTGATGCTCACAGCTGTCAGCACTGAAAACAGGAGGTTGAATCTGCACTGGCCCATGATTTTAGATGCTTAGTGCTTTCTGAATGTAATATTGAGGGACAGTCTACTCAGTAATGATGAACCTTGCAGCCTGTCATGGAACTCGTGTTCTGGAGGCAGATAGACAACATGTGCAAACCCTTGTTCCTTGTCAGCATAATAGCAATAATGGGATTACAATGTCAGCAATGCTAATTGAAGTTAAAACAAAGCCAGGTGTACAAAATACAATGCAATAATCTAGAGCCAATTAAGCTTCATTGTAAACTGTCAATGAATTTAGCTGCAAATTATTCA
This sequence comes from Parus major, assembly GCF_001522545.3. Lineage (NCBI taxonomy): Eukaryota > Metazoa > Chordata > Aves > Passeriformes > Paridae > Parus > Parus major. The sequence continues at coordinate 36,685,237 of NC_031774.1, read as the reverse complement.
AGATCTCAAATTTTGTGACAGTGGGATTAGTTTGTTTGTATTAGTATATCACTGTGTGTATCAGGCTGGTATGAATAGATTAGTTTTGTCTGAAAAAAACCCAAGCAGCACTTCCTTAAATTTGTCCTGTTTATTTGTACCTCTTGAATGAGACCCACCATTTTTTCAAGAGGGTTGAAAAATATGTATCACCTCCTTGTCAATTTCTCACACTGCCTAATTTTTGCTTTGATTAGATTGTTTATATTCAGACTAATCTCCATTCCTAGGTTGTACTGGATGCATAGGAAAATAAAAAGGGAGACAGTAATCCACAACCTCTAAATGAGATTTTTCTCATATAAGACTTGAGATTTGAAATATACTGCTACTGTGGGATAGTGAATTTCTGACAGTTTTTGCTCTTTCCTATTTATATAAATTGTCACTTCTGGTCCAGGTGCTAACTCAGTCACCTGAAATAGTGCTACAGGACAAACCTGTCTAAATGATGGTAGAAATGCTTAATTCTAGTGTTTCAAGTTTAGCAGCATCATGTTTCTGTCTCAGTCTCACTGACAGTTCATACCCTTCAAAACGAAGGGAGAATGACAGCTGTGACTCATGGCCGGTGTACCTTGACATTTACCCTTGTGAGGAGATTTTTGTGACTCATTTGAGAACAGGCTGAGTTGCTTGATGTGCAATCACTGTACCTCTGAGAGTGAACTTTATCCTTCTCAAAATAGGTTTCTATACAAATCGTTCCTGTGAGAAGTGCCTCAGTGCTTGGGTGACTCAACAATGAAAATAGCAGTGGGGTACAGAGCCTGCTCAACACTAAGTGCCATAAAGACTGAATGTCTCTCTGCTGATGTTCTGCCTCATGTTATTGCCAGGAGAGAGCTCCCTTGATAAAACTCCAGGAGGCTCCAGGACTATTACTTCTCAAAAATACATGAGAGGCAGCTGCTCACTAATAGATTTATCTAGACTACAATACTTGTAATTTCTTCAGAGTATAGACATGTCACAGTGAGCAAAATAAGAACTCATCTTTCCAAAGATATGCCAGGAACAGAAGAGCTCGCCCTTAAATGAACACCTCTTGCCATGAAGGTCAGACTTACGTACCTATGTCATACAAGAGGTGAAACAGAGCTCTTCCTCATGTTGACACATTTGTCATTACAGCAAAATGAATCTGTTATGATGAAGCAGCGTTGGTGCTAGGCAGCTGTTTGGGCTGAGTGGTCATTGCTACCAACTGATGCTGTTTTTGCCTTGTTCAAATCCTGCAGTTCTATTTCCCCTCCTCCCCTAAAGGTATTTGATCTGACCTCAGGCTTCTGCTCATTACAGCTTTCTAGGTTTCTGTCTCTTTGCTTATGAATCAAGCTCCATCACAAGTATCTGCAGTTTTAATGCTGTGATGTAGCACTCCTGACATGTTGTTATAGCAACAGTGCATACTATATATCTCAGAATATCCCACCTTATAGCATGGAAATGAAATATTTCATGTTCTATCAGGTACACAGGATCTGTGGTGTTTTGAGGGATATGTTGTAGCACCCATCTCCTTTCTTAGATAACAGCTCCATTTCCTTGCACTTGCTCTACACTTCCTGGGTTTCTAATCATCCATAACATTTGTCCCAGAAACACTGTCAGTGCTGATGTATCGCTTTTGTAGTGGAGCAAGCAGAAATGTGTCTGTGCCTACGGCAAAGAGCGGACAATCGATTTATACAGTGGCAGCAAAGGAACCACTCTCTCCTGGAATAAATGTGTGTAACAAAATAAATTAATGTTTGGAATTGAAATTGAGTGAGACCACAGGAAAATTAAGCTTATTTCAGGGGAGGAGGGGGTTGCATAGCCCAGAGTTCACAGTGAATTACTGGGATGAAGCGAAGGTGATGGCCAGACCTCCAGTGCTGTGAGGGGGGAAGATGAGAGGAAATCATACTGGTCCTTTCTGATTCTTCACTGTCCTACCTTGAGGGGCCTGAGGATTTGCTTCTGTTCAAAACCTCTTTTTTCCTCTGTAGCTAAGTCTCCTGGCTGTCAGTCCTGGTTCTGCTCAGTCCAACACAGCCCTCTGCTGTGAGCGAGTGGGAAGCCTCACAGCCGGGCTTCAGCTCATCTGCATGAGCCCGATTTTCAGACACAGCTTTTAGGGATGTTGCCCACGTGCTTTTCTTTTTTTTACTGCAGGCTGTTGTACTGTGTTTACATATTAGTTCAATGCTACAGATGTTTCTCTTGGTTTGAAATAAAAGAATTCCATCGATTCTCTCAAAAATTTCACAGATAAACGTTGTCCCTGCTTCACCCCACCAAGAACCTCCACAAGGAGACCCTCAGCCCACGTTTGTGTGAGCACATGTAAACAACAGCTCTTACGTGGGGGCTCTTTTTACAGGTTCTATCAAAGTCGTCTCAGGGAAAGGAGCTGGAGCTGCAAATGGTGTTATTTCCATTTACAGATGAAGTGACTTGAATTTTTCTGCAGCTTCTGGCAGATGACACCTAGTGGCAGTACGACCTTCTCAATAGTTTCACCATTGACAATAGACAGTGCTAATAAATGTGTGAATTTACAAAGCCTTCATTTGCACCTACCTCCGGGTGATCCCCACTGTGTGTTTATGGGAGTTTACTGGAGCCTGTTTCTCATGGTGCCACATGAAGACGCCTTTTTTTCTCTCTGGTGTGATGTCTGGATAGGTTAATAGGCTAGAAGGCTTTTGAGTCCTTTGAAAAGTTCATGGATTAATTCCTCCTGCATATGTTCTGCTTTTGCATGCTTGTAGAACAGAGATTAGAAATCTGTAGCAAAGCAGGGGATGGACTAGATGACCCACAAAAGGTCCTAGTCAACATCAGCACCTTTGTGTAAGAGGCATATTACTAAAATAAACATAGTCACATGGAGGGGGAAATCAAAAAGGAGTGAAAGTTCCTTTTTTTTGTGTGTTGCTTACATTTATGTTATTAAACCAACCAGTGTGTGCTCCTTGCAGAAATGAGTGCAGAATGGGAGACCCTGTTGTTAGAAATAAATGAAGGGCTGGTTTCCAGCAAGGCACATAACATAATAGTGTTTTTCCCTCTCTTGAACAACAAATTCTACTGTGCTTTCTTCCCAGTGCCTGTTTGAGACATACTGGACCCTTCTGTAATTCACCTCAACCGGACATCGTTGAAAGGTAGCATCAACAGCAGGCAGCTTTGTGAAACTGGCAAGTTTTGCATAGGATTGGCAGGGGTATTTCAGGCTGGGCTGAAGAAATTTCTGTGGGAATCTGCTTACAAGTTTATGTGGAATTTTTTATGCCATTCCAGTGCTAGTATTTTTACTTTCACAAACATTACAATTAAAAATAAAATAATTACATATATGTATAAAAGACTGTCACAAAAACTTCTGCAAAACAGGGGATATCAAAACCTTGAATTATTTACTGCTTGGGTAGTAAGTATGTACTTTCCTCACCATGGGCTTTGATAGATAGAAGGCTGTAATAGCATGCTGTGTCTTCTCTGAATGATGCATGACAGTGTGGTCTGAGCAGCAGTGTGCAGGCTGCACGGGGCCCATGCACACTTCTGCCTGTTCTGTTGCTCAGACACTGCCCACAAAGCCAGACTCCTCCTCTGGCACACACCCAGGCTAGAGCTTCATCTGCCACCTCTCCCAGTACAGGTGGTCAGGAGGTAGATGCTTCCATGTCATCTGCAAAGGGCTGTTGATGCATTTCCCATTGGTGGGGTAAATGCTGGAGCATCTCGACAGGCTCTGTGAGGCTGTGTCAGAGGGATGGAGAAGGTGCAGTGTTTAGATGGTGCTTGTGGCTGTAGGTGTGTGTGAGTCATGAAGACATGTTTGTGTCTGAGAGAAGAGTTATAGATGATTGCAGGGACAGCCTGGAGCCACCTCTGCAGTGAGAAGAACTTGGCAGAGGTAGTACCCTGTGTATTCCAGCAGTGTAGCAGAGCTCTTGGACTAGAAAAAAACTGGGTAACCATCAGAGCTGCAAAGATAATGAAAGTAAACTGTCAAGTGTAAGGTTCCTGGGAACAGTTAATTAGTACTAACACATGGCTAGTGGCACCTTTGAATTTACAGTGCAGATGGATGCTGGATTTAAGTCCTGCTCTGCAGGTAAGTCCCGTCTGCTTTTCAGCCTGACCTCTACTTGTGCCTTGTGCTGCCTGCAAGAGTTGGAAGGGCTCTGTAAGGTCTTCAGGGCTCCTCACTTATCTCAGTGGCACTGTACACTTGTAACATAGATTCCATTAGCATGATTCATAAACAGACTTTGCAGACCCTTGATCTTATTAATTAATCTAAACTAAATTAGAACTTGGCCTAATTTAATTAGAACTCCCTCTAAATTTGGGAAAGTTTGAGTTTTGGCCTGAACTCTGGTGATGTAGTCTCATTTCCAACCCCATGATTTAGTGGGCTGGGAGTCCTAATTCTGTATCTCTCAAAACATTGATTTCCTTTGTGTGCCTGGAAATCTGGGAAATCACTGGATCTGTTTGTTTCCCAGTCATTCAAGGTGGTCAGTAACAGATGCTTTGGGCAAGATGTGAGAAGCTCTGTAATGGAATGTCTGACTAAGGCTCTTTTTAATTTTTTGACCTTTGATTTAAAAGTTTGGATTTGGAGACTAGAAATCCAGCTATGTAGTAGCTGCTCAGTGTTTTCTTCATTGGAAGCAGTGGGACCTTGATGAGTCTGTGGCTCTCCTTGCTCAGCAGTTCATCTTCAGGATGTGCTTTGCTTGTTCTGTGCCTAAATTATTTCTGCAGCCTGCTGTTAAACATCTAGCATCAGTTTGCTTCAGCAACAATAGAGAAAAAATATCTGAAAGGTTGTTTATAGAGAGAATGAATGTCAAGCATTGCTGCTTTTATTGCACATCTCTGTTCTGTATATGACTTTCAGCATCTTGCTTGGTTTGTTATGTGGTGTAAGTTTCTATGTGCATAACCCCTGGGGCTCTTGACCCAATAATTGGACAGAGTTGTCTTGTGCTTAGCAAGAAAACTAAAGAAAGTAATGACTTATTAGTTGCCTTACCATAATTTCATTTTTTAAATAATGATTATTGGAAAGGTCCTGATTCTCTAAAACAAGATCTGAGAGCAGTTTTAGAATACATCAGACTGCAGTCAACAGATGCAATTATTTCTGCTTTCCTCCCCAAAAAAGCACAATTTAACCTCATGCTCATTGTAACAGGACAACTGCTTATATAAATAGAGCAGGCTAACAACTGAACAATTTCTGGAAAGATTTAGCAAGTAAGATAAATAGAAACCACTAATATTAACTCTGAATAACCTTATCCTAAGATCTGAATGACTTATGTTCCTGCTGTATTATTTTATTTAGGTGAGATCCACATTTAATGCTTTGTTTAGAGAGTATATTGTCAGAAATTCAACTTATTGTTAATAAATACAGGGAAAAAATGTTTCAACAAAAACCAGATTATGCCTAGTTTCTTGAGAAACGCTATTAACTCCTGTCAACAACTGCTGTCTGTTCATGCAAGATAATAGGTACGCTCCCTGGATTGTTTTTAACTTGCTTTGGATGTACATTTTGTGAAATAAGATGGAATTTCAGCTTGTGACTGTAGGACATTATCTTGGTCTTTTTCAGCTCCTTTTTGCATCAGTTATTATATTTTTTGTTATTTTTATTAGGAGAAGGATCAGACCCCTGGTTAAAACCAGACGTGTGTTCCTGAATACCCGCTCACAGCTTGAGGGGAATCTAGCAGTGGTTTTGACAAGAAAAACCATTATTCATCATGCCTCATTTAGCAGGCATCAAATTTTACATTTTCCCTCTGCCAGCTATTCACTCTCCTGCCCCTTCTCATCAGTCAAATACAATTAATATCACCTTAACTGACTGTTAACTTTGATTATCCAGTCTAGTACTATTACTAGCTTTGTTTCTTGACATTAGCAAACCATGAGTAATGATTTATAAGCCAGTTAAAATGGTATTGCTGACATGTCCATGTACCTGAGTTTATATTTATTTTTTTTTTACGCCAAATGCCTTCCAGTCTAATTTTAGGTTTCTGTGCTGTTTACTTATGCTTTGGCTCCCTACCAGCCTTAGTATTTCTGACCATCTTTCACTATGAATTCCTTTTTGCCATCAACTCTTCTGCACACCCTCTTGATGACTGCTCTTCAGAGAAAGTGTTTTAGTGGTGGTTTTTTTTCCCTTGTGTGTATGTGTGTAATTTTTTACAATTTCATTATCCTTGCTCATATATTTTCTTTGGTTGTTTCTGTAGTAGACTGTGACCTCTAAAATAATATAATCTTTCACATTTAGTCAACATCTTGTAATATCTTAGTTTAACAGAGTACTTCAGCCACTGTTCCCCACTGCTCAGAAGCACCAAGGAAGGAGAGCTGTCAGTCTTAAGTAGATGGTTGCTGAGATTAAATTATTTTATTTGCTGGACCACCTGCTGGTAGCTGTTATTCTGCTTCTTCAAACACACATTTTTGTTGTGTTTACTCTGAATGCTGCAAATACTCCTGAGATATTTGAGTAGCTGCTTGGCACAAATTGGCTCTGAGAGATCATTCCTGGAAGCAAAAAAATCAGATGTGGGAAAGGCCTGAAGGAGTGTTTCTGTTCCTCATGCTGCAGCTGAAGTAGGGCTGGTCACAGTGACGTGCTGCCTTGCTCTCTGTCACACCCTCTTTTCTGTGAGTTACATGGGTTTTAGAAGCAATGATTCTTGCTATAACATGTCAATATTCAAAGCACTCAAAACATCCAAACGTTTTGTTGCAAATCTAGGGAAACATTGAACTATCTCTGTTTGAATCAGCATAGTCACCCAGCCCTCCTGGAACGAGTTTGTGTCGTTGTCATGGAGGATTCCCATCAGGAGCACTGGAGCTTTGTATAGATATATTTGTCTGGTGCTTCTTCATCTAAATTCCACTTTGTCTTCTGCAGCTTACTTGCTGTGGGCTTGCAGGGTTTCATTTTCCTCTGTAGCACTGGTGGGATCCCAGCAGGGAGGAATCCTCCGGCTCACACCTTTCTGTCTTGCACAGTTTTTGTGGCTGAGCAAATGGCAGAAGTCACCTCCCTGCTTTGTTTACTGGTTTTACTGTCTCTTAAAAAAAAGAAAAAAAATACATTTTTGTTGTTAATTTGTTCTATCATGTAAACACATATAATCACATACTAATGGGTGAAGAAGGCAAATTTCATTTCCTGCATGAAAGTGGTATGCTGCTATACTCAGAACGTGGGAGTGGCAATGCCCTGCCCTCAAAGAAATGCATGTTCTAGAAACTTAAAAAGAATTTTGTGCTTTTGTGTCTGGTTTGATCATGGTTTAAACTCTACAATGCATCTTGCGCTAAATGACTATTTAATCATTCCCTAATCAAAGTTTCTGAAACTTTCCTAGAACTGTTGGAAAAGACAAATTATTTTGTGGAGATCTTGCATCTATATTTCCTCAGCTCATCTATCCTTTTGATGGCTACAAAATTTTTTATTACAGTAGTTTTTTACTTATGGGGGGGAATGTAATATTCAGAAAGACTTCTAAGATAATTTGCTTTAAACACAACAATTAATATTAATGAATCCCCACAATCAAACATCAAAGTATTCCCTAGAAGAAGAATTTGTTCTTCTCTCTGGAGTTTAAGCTTTAAGAATGTAGCTGGACTTTCTTTTGTTCTTGTGGCCCAAGGAATATGTAAGTATTCCTTGAAAAAAATAGAATAGCTTTAGTCTGGTGTTTTGACACCATCCTGGGCCTGGATGCTGCACACCTATTATGAGAGACATGTGAGTGTGAATTCAGAAGGGACATGAGAGAAGTTGTACCAAAATCTCTCTTTTGTAGGTGTGACTTATGGCCATGGTTCCATCATAAGGGGTTAGCCCCTTAATGCAGGGGAGAACTGAAAGTTGTGCATCCAGACAAGACAGGGACAATGCTCCTTACAGCAGGTCTCTGCTTTAACACATGCAATTCTCTTTTTATCTCCCACCTCATGACTCCTACTTGCATGTCTTTGCCCTGAACAAGGAAGAAGCTGTGGAAAAGCACTGCTATGCTTGAGCAGCACCTGGGCTAAGTGCCTCCTTTTAGACACAATTTGACATTTAGTGACAAAACCATTTGAGCCAATGTAAAACACAGGGCAGATCTGTGACTGTGTGTGCTCTGGGGCTATGTGCATGCACATGCTTCTGTTGAGCCTGTCATCAACAATAGCTGCAGATTTGCCAGGGAGATAAGGGGACCTGCAAGGTCCCATTAATGCTTCATAGACTCATCCAGGCTGGAAAAGACCTTCAAGATCTTTCCTCACTGGCATATTCTTGGTTATGTCTTGGCACCTGATTAAGGACTCCCAGTTCTGCAAGCTGGCAAAGTACCTAGGAGTGATAAGAAACTAAGTACTGTATTTCCCAAATTATTCTGTGAGTCAAGCTTGGAGGCTCTTATCACTTGTATATTTTAATTTAATAAATTTCTGGAGGCTAGAGGGAGGATCAGATGTTGATGAGGATCTGAGGAGGATCAGATCAACTATGTCAGATGTTACAGAGACATGTAGAGTCTTGCCCTGAAGGTCTTTCAATCTACATACAAGAAGATTAAAGATTAGAGAAACGGAAATATCATTGGGAACAATAATCAGATAATAATCACATAATAAGTGGTGAATGTTGCATTAGTTCCACATTACATTTTTCCCTTGTTTTTGTATTACATTCCTTTAGTCTTACCACCAAAGATAAGAGGTAAAGAAAAAAAAACTGATGCTTTCCACTCCTTTTAGTATATCTCACCTGTGCCAAAAGAGCAACTGGCATTTTTGTTGGTCTCTGGTTATTATGTTTAGGTTTGAGTTTTTATTAAAGTTAACATTTATTGTTATTAAAAATGTTACCATCAATAATGTGTTTCTTTACTACTACAGCGTGCAAAGTCTTCAGAGATAAGTGCCATATTGAAAAGGTGCTCTATAAGCAAAGGAATAAATCCACCTCTAGTTGGTTTAGCAGCCCTTATTCTACTACTTACAAGAAAATTTAGTTAATTTTTAGAGGAAAATAAAATTTCAGTAATTGAAGTATCATCTTCTTGAGCCCTAGCCCTCTTAAGGGACAGCAGAATATTGCTCTCAGGAAAAGTCTGTGTTTTCCAGCTTTACAGCTATGGAATGATTTTTATGCATAGACTAGTCAATATGCTTCTCTGAAGATTTTGTTTCATTTAAGTGAAGTACAGCAATCAGCTGTCAATACTGAAGCCCTGTATGAAAGGCAGTCAATTTTCTTCCTATATTCAGCTCTATCATGCTGCCTATAGCTCCAGTAGATTGCATTATTTGGCACACCTGTGAATTTAGTGAAGTGCAGTACATATGACTGGAGGCTTCAGTAAAGTTACATCAGCATCTGGCACTTGCCATGATGAGAGGTAGGAGGATTGAAAGAAATCACAGTCCCATTGAAATCAGCAGTAACACTCACTGTACTCCAGCGAGGACAGGATTTCAGGGTCTCTATTGGTAAGGGCATGTCCCTGGCTTGCTTCTCCTAAATGGCTCCACTTGCAGAAATTGTCTTTTATGTCCTTTGTGAGAGGATCTTAAACATAGTTTTGGTTTATTATTGCTCAGTGTTCTGCTGGGGAGTGGATCTAAACAATTTATATGATTACAAAGTGTCAAATACCGAAGAGGATTATTTTCAAAAAGTTGAAGGAACAAAAAGTTTTCCGTGCAAAAACCGAGTGTCTCCGCATCTTAGTGATATAAATCCTTTTCTTGAGACAAATTAAATGCAGTGTCATCAGTATCAGAACCAAAACTTTTGCCATTCGCTTTTGTAAAGAACTGTAAAGAGTTTTCCTACATTTCCTTCCGTTTCTCTTGCCGCAGCCCGGTGCTCTATATCCCGAGCCAGAATTTCCCTTGGCCCACCTGGCTGTCGCGAATGTCGATAATCTCGGGCTCACTGTTCAGCAGGGTCTGACTTTGGGAGCGCAGGGTCTCTGGGGCAGTGTGGAGCTCGGCTGTGGCTGCTCCCTGCTCTCCATAGGCGGCACTAGATGGTGCTGCAGCACCGGCCTTGGCTCGGAGCGCTCCGGCAGCGCCAGCCTGCTGCTCCCCAGCGCGCCCATCGCTCCTCAAACAGTATGCGGACAGTCAAAAGAGCCTTTCCTCATTCTAAACATGAGCTTTTGTTCTGCTCCAAACCTGGACATCCTTCAGCCCAATCTACTTGTTTCCTATTCTTTTGGAAACAGCTCTGCTCCTGCTGTGTTTCCTTGGAGTATGTGACAGGCAACAGAGACCCGAGGTTACTGGTAACCACAGTATCTCATTTATCTCTAATCTGTTCCTATAATTCCCCATCTCCCTCCCTCCTCTTTATATGCTCCCATTTCTTAACTTAGATTTTCAAATGTTGTTTAAGAATATAATGGAAAATCCCTTCAAACCTGCTTTTAACAGATCTGCTTAAAGCAATTTGCTGTATTTTCCAATTAAAAAATGGATTGGATAGGTTCAAAAGAAAGAAATCAATAATCTCCAGCACAGAAGACAATAAAGGCAGTCTTTTCAGTACAAACAGTGCTGTACAAGGGCCATGGAGAGAGACTCTTCAAGCATCTCCCATTTCGCTGCCTAAGTGCTTGAGATTTGTTTTGAAACACATCTGCAGCTCTCCTCCTGAGTCTGCCTGGAGCCAATTCTGATGACCACGTGAATGAGAGTAGAGGCCTTTATTTGAATCCTTTCTATTCCCTGCCTCCCACCAACAGGCTTCATTGTTGTAGTGAGATGCTGCTGTAGGAGAGGTGTTGAATTGTATTTGGTTCAGACCAACAGGAACATAGAGGTTTCCTTATGCAGGTGGCTGTGGCCCTGGATCCATCTGATGAAGGAGGAGACACAGGTTAAGGGTTTTTGTGGTGCTGTTGTGAGCCTTCTGCTGGGAACATGGCTAAACCTCTCCCCTATGTTACCTGGCTCCTGGTCTGGGATGGGAGCCAGGCCAGCCTGTTCTCCCCACGAGACTCCTGGAAGTAGGCAATGGGCAGCTGTGGGGGAGGAAAGGGCTGTCTGAGATCTGCCAAGAGCTCTCCAGTCTGTTTCTCAATAGACTTACTGCAGCTATGGATAAATTAAAGGATGATGATGCATAACAGTCTGAGAAGACCATTCTCTGATCCTGTTCAACCTGAGAATGAGGCTGAGCCCTGGAGAAGGGGCTGTAATATACAACGTACCTAAGAATCTAAACCAGTGTGTGACAAGCTTGATCTTCAGTTGTCCATTTGGACAGCTTCAAGGCTTTGCTTTTGTGTGTTTAATCCAAATCTGTCTATACCTCCAGCAAAAAAGCATGTAGAATAAGAAATGTGCAGTTTAAAGGATTTGAATCTGTCTCTATGCCAGATCCAGGGGAAATGTCAAAGCTCAGCTGGAAATGAAAGGGATCTCTGGGTCAGATTAATTCCTCCAAATTTGTTTCCTCAGTCCTTGAAACTTTACATCCATTTAGGGTGAAGCTTTGCAAGACATTGTGTAGGTGTCTGTTTAGCTCTAAAATATCAATCAACATGAGAGTATATTCTCATTACTGCTGACTGAGGTTTCATATGATGTTAGTTAAAATGGATAGAAAAGAGCCATTGAAATGGTCTCAGCACAGAAGTTTGGTAAAACGTATTGCAATATAACCATTATATTAAAGAGGAGGAAAAAAATGGGAAATTTTCTATGACAGAGACTCTGTGTGAGCTTGAGATGCCCTCAGAATTACCCAGGCAAAATTCAGCTGAACTGTATATTTCAAAACCTGAGACGGGAAAAAGAGCAGCACAGATTAGTCTCTCATTTGTAGGAAAATAGTTAAAATGACAACAAAGACAAGAAAACCTACATTTCAATTTCAATACATCTGTTTGAATTATGGCTATTTGGTACTTTTGAGAATAAATTGCATTTGAAATGGAATCTTTCTAATGACTTATCTTTCAGGCAGGTATTGTGCACACCTTTTTAATGCATTTTACATGTTTGGAGGGGGGAACAAAAAAGATGAATTATGAAGAAGTTAAGAGGAAAATAATTTCAGGAGGTAATGGATGAGCTCTGTCTGGAAGATTAATCAAGGCAGTTGCAAGAGAGTGCCAAAAGCATAACTGAAGTAGAACTAAATATCTGATTGTAATTAAAACTTTAGCCTTCTAATGGCTCCATGAAAGATATTTTAATAAACGTGAAATGCACTTTCTAAATGGCACGCTAACTTTTAATGACTTGGGTGTTTTGTTTGATTAGTAACCTGGACTGTTAAATTAAAGCCAACTGCAAATGCATGATAAAATATTGATGGTTTCAGGCAAATGAATTGGGGGAGTTATGCTTGACAGATTTTTGGTATCATTAAGGATTTTAACTGGTGGAAAATATATATTGCTGGTGCTTAAAGATAGTTAAAGAGGATCTCGTCATTTATATGCCCTAGTTTTAATTTTGCAGTAATAATGGGAAAAAAATCTGAATTATTCACAGATGGTTGGTCAAGAGAGGTCACTTAATTTAAAAAGTGTTATTTTAATTACACCTGTTTCTCATTTCCGGCATAGAAAATTAAATATTTGGTGGTATTTGGTTATTTCTTTTCTTAGAGTGCCTGGAGCTTTCTTGAGGCTTCTGTGTGTTTTGCATGTGTGTTAAAGACAGAAGAGTGACATGGTAGAAAGAGTTTTATTGTTTCCAGTATAAGCAGCTTTATTGGAAGTTAATTTAATTAAAAAAACATAATGGTGTCTGCAGGTTCAGAAATAACACATGGGATTTCCAGAGGAAATGGGGATGATCCCAGAACTCAGTCTCTTTTAAAAGCAGATTCACTGTATTATCGAATTTCAGCAGCCTTTCTGATATCTTTCTCATAACTGAAAAAGACAGCTGGAGGATTTTGGGGAAACCGCTGGAATTAGACCTGCCTCCTATTAGTTTGCATCAGCTAAGAACAGGTTCTTACACCTGAGATGTGCTCTGCTTTTATTGTAATGCCTTAGACTTTACACAGATTTTATTTCTACTCAACTGTACTCTATTCTTCATGCAAAGAACAGAGATTAAAATAAGGTACAGCATCCAGAGCAGGGTTAATGGAGCAGCACTTCAGAGCAGTTAGAATAGGTGAGATCTCACTGGAGAGGAAGGGAGCACAGTATCTTTTTCATGTGCCAGAGTGGCAGCTGGAGTGAAATCATACTTCCACTGAACATAAAGGATGCCTGGTCAGGGATTTTCGTCTAGGTGTTTCCTAAACCTCTGCATCATCTTTACATCTTCTGATCTCCTTCTCTCTTTCTGCTCCCCGTGCCCAGACAGCTGCTGGCTGTGTTTTGACTATTCCCTTGGCACTGGTCTTCTGGCCCTAGGAATGAATCTCTCATGCTCTATGGCAGAGCCTCTACCTCATTTTCTGCTTCTGAGTTTCCTCTGATAGGCAGCAGCTTTACAGCAAAGCATCAGGAGGCAAAAGACAAGTCTTTGGATGGCTGAAAGTGGACCTTGAGTCAGGAAAATATAAAGAGAGGAATTTGATGAGACTTTGGCCAAATGTCAGTTCCTCAGTGGGATCTCATGGAAGAGTAACTGTCCCTCTGGCTTCCCAAGGATCACATATTTGGGTTAGGACCAAATTCAGTCCCTGATGAGAGAGAGAGAGAGAAGGTGGGAACACAGCAGGTACTGTCCCCTTCTGAGGAGTGTTGTTGCTTCAAAGAGAAATGGTGTAAGTCGAAGCAAAAGAAGGCAGCTGCCATCTAAACCAGAATTTGCAATCATGGGAGTATTTGAGATGTCTTAAAATGCCACATGGAAGTAGTGGGGAAATACCACAGCTGAGGTACCACTTAGAGGGAAGCTCCAGGGCTAAATCCAGTTTGAACCTACATATGGGAAAAAGGATCTTGCCACAACCTTTAGGTAATGTCTAATGGCCATGTAGTCCTAGGCAGAGGGCCATGAACTGGTTTTCAGTCTTTTGGTCAATATATTTCATCCTGTAGAGGTTACTTGGTTACTGAGAGAAAAAAAGTCACCATATAAACTGAAAGAAAGCCTTGGAGACATTCACTGCTGTTGTGTTTCTGATGGCAACTTGCTACCTGCTGCTGGTATTGGTTGCTATTTGAGAAACCTTCAGACTGCAAAACTGTGGTGGTAGTTCTGAATTTAATGTAATGTTCCACTTTGTTTCTCCGTGGACATTAGACATCACCCAATCCACCAGACATCTCATATTAATTTCATGCCTGTGAATATTTCAACCAGAGCATTTCCAAAATTCAGTACCTTGGATTGCAAATTCATCAGGCCCATCTTCTCATTGAGTCATGTGCAATACTGAGCACAATATTGGTGCACAACTGACAAATTCTAAGTCCCTGGAGACTCCCATTTGTCAGAGAAAAATGTATCCATGTTCAATAAAAGACTCTGTCACTCTCTTGCTGTTTGCAGCTCTCTCAGATTTATATATTCAGCTGATGATGAGCCATTCAGTGTAATGGGTGTGATGTGTCTTTCCAGTTGGATGGGATGACCACAAATGTTATTAAATACCACCAGTCTGCTGATGGAAGACAAAATCTGTTCCCACACAATATCAGTAGTACCAGCGTAGGAGATAATGCAATATTTATTTATGTACAGGAAGCTGTAGATAAATTTCCCATATTGTGAGCCTTGTGGAATGCTGAATGCTCATAAATGATGTACCAACTTTATCCTGGCAGAACTGGCAGATATAAACAAGATGATGTTTCTGACTGGCTCAGTTTTACTGTCATCCAAATGGCTTAGTATATAATGTAAAAGCACGTCTGAGTCAGTGAATGCCCATTTTTGAGTGTAGCCAGATGGATTTCTACTGTGCGGGCCCTTGTTTGATGTCTAAATTTGTCTCCCACACACTCTCTGTATCAGCATGCTTGGAAGAAAACCTTGATTTAAGCTGGTTATGGAGGCTCCATGCTTGTGTTTACAAATTTTCTGACATTCAGCCAAAATGCTGGCTTTATTCCTCACCAGGTGGAGAGAAACACTTTAAAAATTATTTCTCAAAAAAACCCACAGACTAGGTGGAGTTTCTACTCTTTGGTTTCAGCTGGGGTGGTGTAGGCAGTATGGCCTTCTCTAATTTCTTTGCATCAGGGAGGTAGGTTTCTCCAGCTCTTCTCTTTGAGTAGCTCATCTGGAATTTTTTAAAATTCCCCATGCAAGTTTTTTGTTGTTAGGTATATACCCATCTCCCTGTCAAGGATGGTGGGGACCCTTAAATCCAGTTGGGAGGAAGCAGAGATGTTTCAGGGTCAAGCAAGGATGTCATCAGAGAAACTTTTGACTGAGGTACTTTAGAACCTCTCAAGCTTAGGGAAATTAAATTCACAGATGGGATTATTAAAGTCAGTATTTTTTTCTAAAGTGCCATATTTAAATGTTGATAGGATTTAAAATCCATAATGTTTATCCTGAATAGTTCTTGCCTTGTTCTTTTAGCCATACTTTTCTTTTTCTAGATCCCCTTGCCTTTCCTTTAATCCAATTATACTTCCTTTCTTTTTACTTTTTCTGTGCTAAATCCATTTGTTACAGATGAGGAAAAGAACATGGTATGTCACCTGTCCTGCCTTATCCTCCTAACCACTGGGTTTTCTTTTCTGCCTGGTCTGGATGCACTATCACATGTTCTCAATTTCTGGAAAAGCAGAAAGAAATAGACCTTCATTCAGTCACATCATAATACACCTGAAATGGTTATAGGATATGGTGCCAGTACTGTTAATATTTTGCTTTGTTGAGCATTTAATTTAGTCTCCCACTTTGCTATGGAATTTGTATGAATTTCTGACTGTGATTTTTTTATCCATTTTTCCTATTTCTCTCACTTATTCTTAGCATATATTTCTTTCTAGTTATATTCTTCTTAATTTTCAAATGGCTGAACATTTTTCCCTTTTAGGTATAATATTTTTTCTCTTCTCCTTCTCAGGCTTTTGTCTTTCTCTTCTTTTTATTTCTTGTGTCCTGACTACTATTTGCCGCTGTGTTACATCAGCTTGACCTTGCTTGTCATCATATGGTTGCTTCAGTTCACTCTCCCTGTTCTCCAAAGTCCTTCCACACTTACTTTGCTACTGAATACATTTTCATCCTCTCTGCATCCCTGGCATAAGAGGATTTGGTCAGGCCCTGCAGCCTTTACCTCAAAGATAAAAAAAAGGCTGCAGGGGGGTGGGTGGTAGGAGGTGAGGGTGGATCAAAGATCTCATCTGAGCCTGGGGGAGGTCTTGGGGAGTGCCAGCCTCTCTGAGCAGGGGCCTACAAGGAGAGATGCCAGGTTTACTGTGCTGGGTATGACAGGGGGAGCTAAATTCCCTGCCTGTCTTTAGCTCTTGCTGCCTAGGGACACCCAAGCATGCCAAAACAGGACAAGAGTGCTGTATTTTAATGTCATGTGAGTGATGGTGATGTGACAAGCATCACATCTGCTCATTTTGTTTTGCCCAGACTAGTAATTCTGCCAAGACTTAGAGCCAGGAACTCAAGTCTAAGTAGTGATGGGATCTTCTGTTGGTGCATTTTAAACAACATTGTTTAGGTGTAGTAGCACAAATCGTTGCTGTCCTTCCTGGGTTACATTGATGCACAGATAGACCCATATTACTTTCCAAGCTAATCAGTGCCCAAGGTAATATAAATATTGTAGTATTGTATACTATATTGTAGTATATCTTATGAACCCTGTCTTGCAGTCAAAAGCTACTCATTTGCTTTCATTTGGTGGGACTGTGAAGCCTCAAATAAATAGTTCATCTTGAATCTCTGCCAGAATCTTTTTGCTTTACACTAGCTGAAGGTGAATTCACAACACATGAACACAAGATGTTGTATGGTGGCTTTTCTCATGGTGAGATGATTCCTAAGAGGCAATATCATTCAAGTAGGTAGATTTGCAAAATGGCCACCAAATTTTGATATGTACCACTGGGTTGTGAATATTGAAATTAGAGAGTGCTCACTGAGGAGACCTCAGTTACCCACCTTGCACAGTAGCAGCCGCTTACCTACAGAAATTGAAGATTGCTTCTGCCAGTGAAAACATCTGGAGATAGTGAGAGGGCAATATCTGAGGCCAGGAAAGAGCCTATAATGACAGCTAATGAAGCCGGAGAGAGACTTCTGCAATGAGCTCTAACCTCCTGTCACCCTGGTCCATGCTGCGTGACTAGAATTAGAAAACATACTTCAGTATCTTGTCAAAACTGCTCTGTAACGTTTGGACTGAAGCTGCTTTGAAGGTGTGATCTTTTGTGGGATATTTTTTGTTAAAGTAGAATGAAAAATGTTCTGTCACGTTCCAGGTTGCAAACTGTAGCTGGAGTAATAAAAGGTCACTTTGCCATTCAGCATCCATTTCCTATTCCTTTGAAGTCCAGCATTTACTGGCAAGTAAACCATGATACTTCAAAAGTTTCACGGCAGTGTGGTGAGGCAGAGACATAAGTACATGAGTAAAATTACTGATTATCTGGTACTGCTTTTGCTGCTAAACAAAATAGGGCCTACCCTGGTTTTTTCCACTTCTGTGCTCTGTGCACTCTTCAAAGTTATCTCTGGCCATCTGTACTGTATCTTTTATACAAGGATAAATATCTTTGAAGTGTGTAGAGAGGGGAAAAAAGCACTTTCTTCTGACATCTCCTTTGCTGCTTTCATTTACCTGGGAGAATTTGAAAATATTTTATCACTTATTCTCTGTCCCTTTCCTCTTTCTCTCTCTCTTTCCTCAACTTTTCATATTGTGGAAAGAGAGGAAATACCTAGGAAAAGATGTTTGCTTTCCACAAGCAAAAGAAAAGACTACGTGAGGCTGTAGTGTTTCTTAAAAGGTAATTTCTTTTGCCAAGCTCCCCTTGTAATCAGATGGAACCATCTGGAAACAAACAGGCAAAACAGCTTTCTCTGGTTACAGTCAGAAAGGAAAATGTTATTAAAACGATGGCAGAGCCTTTTCTCGGGGATTGATTTTATGCACCGTGGCACGATGTGGGGCCAGCCCCGTGCTGGGGACGATGCAGCCCGTGGGCTGCAGGGGGCAATCCAGCACAACTCAAGCTGCTCTCTCAGCCCTTTAAATAACCCTGACAACAAAGGCAAAATTGGGCTCGCGGTTTGGGCACTGCCAGGCTGTGTTCTAGCGCAAGGATCAGTCTCCTTTGTGCTCCGATTATGCGTTGGGCAAAAACCCCCTTCATCAGCTGCTCCTGTGTGGCCATTGGGGGCACTGGAGTTGCCTGTTAATCTCTTTGTGAGGTTACTCTGCTGGAGAAGCTGTGCTGGTGCTGAAGTGCTGCTTTAGGGACTGTCCTGCCGGGCTCCTGGCCGGTGCTCCCATGCTGGGTCATCGGGAGGCTTGGTCATCCGCGCTTTTGTTTTCTGCAGTCACAGCCAGAAGGCATTTGACAAATGAATTTATATATAAGTTATACATATATATAAATACAAATATATAAATAAATATTATATATAAAATATAAATACAAATATTTATACAAATCAATAAAATATAAATAAAATATAAAATATATATAATATAAATAAAAATATAAATATATATAAATACAGATATATAAATATAAATATATATATCTAGTAAGCAAATTCTGGAAGCAGTTGAGTCCCAAAGAGTGGTATAGTGGGTGCAAGGGCAAAGGTGTGAGAGCTGGTAAGGAAAAGTAGGGGACCAGCTCTGACAGCATTTGGATTTTCTGTTTTAGTCCCTAACACACGATGCAAGACAGTGAAGTGTCTTCTCCTGCTCCAGGTTTGCAGTGGGATGATTGAGTAGTGCTCAGGGACAAAGTGGCTGTGTCGAAGGCAGGGCAGCCATCTGTGCTAGTTTCAGCTGGAGTAGTGCTAACTCTCTTCACAGTGGCTCTGTTCTGGATTTGTGCTGAACAAAGGGTAATACAGAGATGTTTTTGTCATTGCTGAGCTGAGCTTATACAGTGCCAAGGCCTTTTCTGCTGGTGAGGAGCTGGGTGTACATGTCAGGCTGGGAGGAGACACAGCTGGGGCAGATGACACAAACTGACCAAAGGGATATTCCAAAACACAAAACATGCTCAGTATGGAAGGGAGAGACATTTGTAGTGATGTGATTTGGCTTCTCAAGTCACTGTTATGCATGATGGGGCCCTGCTGTCCTGGAGAAGGCTGGACATCTGCCTGGTCACACCTGTGGAAAGTAGTGAATAAATTCCTTGTTTTCCTTTGCTTGTCTGCACAGCTTTTGCTCTTCCTTTTAAACTGTCTTTATCTCAATCCACGAGTTTTCTAGGTTTTACTCTTCCAGTTCTCTCCCTGCTCTTGCAGGTAGAGGAGCTAAATGGAATTAGGTAGGAGACTTATTGAGATCCTCCTCCTCTAATTCCCTTGTGCAGGCTTGCTGGGAGCCTTCTCACTTGTTCAGTTTCTGCCTCTGCATGTGGACTGCAGGCACTTTCTCCTGAGCTGTTGCCCACTTGGCAGCATGGTCCTTGGGTCATTTGTTTTGCTTGCCTTTGCTCCTGAGTGCTGCAGGTGTTTCTGGCAGGTGCTGGGCATGCAGCTCACCATCACTCCTGCTGGTGGACACAAGCAAAAGTGGTCAGATTTTAATCGTCCATAGAAGTCCTTGTACAGTCTTTGTATTTCCTCACAGTGGCACCACAAAAGCTCTGCATGAGACTAAAGAACCTTTCTGATGGCAGCAGAGAGAATGTTGGTAAGAAGGGTCTTCTGGACCTGACCAGGTTGGATGGTGAGAAGAGAAGGGCTCGGCGCCTCCTGGGTGCTTCCCACCTGCATGGGGGGAGTAGAGGGGAACTCCCCATAGCAGCCCTTGTGCTTCGAGGTCAGTGAGCAGTGGAACTTATTGAACTTCATTTGCAGTTCATGGTGAGGATCTCTCTTGCCCAACAGAGTGCAAAGATTGATCAAAACTTGTCCTGTGGTTATAGAATGTATAAAATATCTCCAGTATAGATTTTCTGGCATCGTATGATATTTTTTTTAGCAGAAGTGTTATGCTCTTGTCAGATTTGGATAAAACTGGACAACAGGTTTGACATTACTGGATAGAAGTAGAACCTGGAAATTCAGGCATTGCAGTCATATCAACTGCATTGCTTCAGGAAGTAAGATTAAAAATTAATAAGTGATGTTTTTATTATGACCCTTAACATGTAATGCAACCCAAAATATTGGCCAAAGTTCTGTAATTTCAAGCCCCTTGTTTTGGGAAGCGTATGGAAAGTCTTGTCCAACCAAGTCCTCTCCTCACCCACCATCAGTGAGTCCCTCTGTACCCGTCCCAGGACCCAGTGCTGTCCCTGTCTCCCCTTGCCACCCCTGCTCCATGCTGGGAGAAGCAGCTAGCCCCTCCAGCACGATTCTGCAGTGCTCCTCCTGGGAAGCAGTCCCTTTGCCTCTGGTAGTGTTTCTGTTTCAGGTTTTATAAATTGCTACCGTCCCTGCGCAGGGCTGGCAATGTGGAGCTTTCTCTTTTGTTTGCCCTAGATACAATTTTATTATTAATCACATCAAGGGAGGCTCAGAGGTTTTTAGGGCTAGAAGAGACCATTACTGTAATCTAGTTTGGAAAGCATCTTCCACTGTGGTTTTGGGTTTTGTCAAAAAGAAAAATGTTATTTGTTTTCCTTTGCCCTTAGGCCTTAAAGTGTAATTTAAGTTCTTATAAACCAAACAGAATGATAGAATAATCATTATCACAGTATTTTTAAAAAGTTTTTTCATTTAGTGAATAAATTTCTCAAAATTATTTTTAAGTATTGGAATAAAAATATGCCCAGGTTTTAAATGGAGGAAAGCTTCCCTACCCTTTCTGGTTAAAACACAGACAAACTCAGATGCCACAGGCAAGTCCAAGGATAGGGTGGACACAGCAGGATCTGTCCAGGGAAATTGAGGAGAGTTTTATCTGTATCTGAATAAGAAGCTGAAGTGGGCCATAGAGGAATTCTGCTCACATTTCTGACAGAAGCAAAACTTTCAGTTACTCTTGATGTTCAACTCTCAGGACTTGTTTAATATTCAGCACTGGTTTCATCATCAAAGAAATTGAGGCAAAATTAAAAATTCTTTTCCTGGGTCTGTTATTTTCACAGCTTCTACTTCCTTTCAATTTTGATACTGCCATCCATTTTGATAAAAGAAAATGATATGTGAGGAACAAGGCAGGCAGGAAGAAGACAGAACAAGAAGTGCTTTTCAAGACTGACTTCACCTCTGCAGAAGTTTATAATAAGGTGTCTGCAGATCACTTTCTGCTGAAAGCTCTCACAAATAACACTGTGTTATGGAAAGTGAATTAAACCAGTCCAGCTACCTGTGACTGCTGGGAAGCACCATGGCACAATCTGATCTCTGAACAGTTGGTCTCTTTTATCTAGTGCTGTGCAATTTATTTCTGCTCTTTTCTCTTGAGCATGTATGATTTCTGTGTTGTTTTTGTGTGTGTCTTGTCTCCTCCCTTCCCAAAAGGTTTTTGTTGAAATAAAATGCTTCCAGAAGCTTGTTAGGCTTATTGATCTGGATTGACTCCTGGGGCTGGCTCTTAGGATCCAGAAGAAAGCTCTTTTAGGTTTAGGAAACATTCTCTCTGGTGTTTGTTCCCCAGATGAATGGGTGAAGGAGGAGCTTGGCCTCTATGGGCACCTTGAAGGGCAGCATGCAGGTGGTGTAGGCTTTGAGGGGAACCCCTGAAGATCTGAATTAGGGTCAGTCTCTGCTTCCTAGTGTGACCTTGAGCATGTCATTTGGTCTGTTCTTGTGTGCCATGGTCAAAAGCTGCACAAAGGATGTAACGCATCTCTAAATTGTGCTCTCAGACAGCGTTTGTGCTGCTGTCACTGGGGGAACACCTCCATGCACCAGCCTGGACAATGCTGGTAGCAGCACAGCTGAAGCATGATGTGCATGGATTTCTCTTTTGGAACAAGGAGAGTGGTGGTGATGGCCACATAATGGGAGGGGGTGAAACTGGGAGGTTTCCTATGACAAATGGAAAATGGAATGAATTTGTGCCAGTGCTCTAGACTTCAGCAGGCTGTTAAGTATAAAAATCAATGTTAATGTAATATTTCAGCTGAGCTATTAAACCTGTTAGTTAATCTGTGGAGGTCAGCTTGTAATCTCACAGCCCCTTTTTTGAACTGCACATAGGTCAGTATCTAAAACACTACTTGCACAGAAAAATGGTAAGTTACTTTGCTTTTCTGTAATTCCAAAAGAGTTTTGAAAAACACAAAGGAAAGCTTGCCTAAGAACGAATTAAATACATGTGAAATTTCATTTTAGGCACTAAAGTTTTCAGAAAGTTCCCCTGTTTTCCAGAATACATAATACATTTTCCAGAAGACATTGTCAGTTAGGTGTTTGTTAGCACTAGTGTTTCTCAAAGCCCTCCAGCAGAATAGGGTAGATCTCTGAATGTATCTTTGGATGAGATGCAGTTTAGATTAAGAATGTCCTTCTGTGGTCATACATGAATGGATATGATGGGATGCTGGTCCCAGCCAGGCATCACTGCATTTGCTGGTGTTGCTGTTGGAGTTGCTCCTGCTGCTGGCAGTTAAAAATTGGTTCTGTAATTGTAATGCGTATTCATACTCCATATGACTCTCAGCAGTTTTGCAAATTCCGTTCTTTACATGGTGCCACTCTTTGCATAAGAAAAAATGCTTCAATTTACATAGTCTCTGGGGGAGTGGCAAACAAAACCCGTAGCCTGATTGTTTTTCCTGTCATTATCTATTTTTCTGAGAACTTCTTGTGTGTCACTTTGCTCATATAACCTGATACTTTATTGCAATTAATAGACATGAATTTACTAGCAGCAGAACATAGTGGGCATTTGTTGTTCTAGTGACCCTTGTCTTCTCTTCTCCTAATAGCTCATGCAACTCATTCAAGCCCAGCTGAAGCTTTGGATTCTCTGAGACTGCAGACGAGATAAAAGGCTGTGTTAGCAGCTCAGAAGGGTGTGCTATATCCCCTTTAATGTGATTCATTGTGGGAATCAGCCCAGATGCACTTGCCTGTGGTTAAAAAAAGGAAGCTTTTTTAAAGCTGTGTAGCCATTATCATAGCTCATATGTACGGAAGGGTCAAGCTAAAGTTGTCATGGGGATTGCATCTGAAATCCTGGTGGCACTGAAGTCTGCCAGAGTTTTGACAGCCCCAATAATTGAGTTTCTGTGGTTGGTAAGCCTTGTTTCCTAATGTTATTTTTAATTCCACACAGAGAAATCAGAATGCAGTGGAGTTTACAGAAGGGGACTGAAATGTCAATGCCCCCATGCCATTCATACATCTTTGATGGGGTGGGCAGAGAGGGTGAGGGCAGATCCTCCATCCTGGCTCTTAGCTGTCATGGGCTGGGAGGCTGCTGGCATTGCTCCAAGCTGCCCAGTGCCATCAGGGAAGCTGCTGTGTGGGAGATGGAGGTGCAGGCTAGAGGTCATGATCCCATTCTTCCCTTCACTGGAATGTGTGGGGATGCAGAGCCCATCTGGGGGTTGAAACCTGTCCTCTCTGCTACAATGGCTCTTTTTAGGTGCTATGGTTTGGACTTTGACATGTGGACAGGCTGTGCAGCCCTTGAGGTTAAGGACTGCATTAGCTGGTTGGTGGATACCCAAAGGGAGGCTCCAAGTCTGAAGGGGATGTTGTACAGTGGCATCCTGTTTCTTTCTTCCTTGAATTTAAACTCCTTAAAAACAAATCCCTTCACTTCTCAAATAAGCTCTTTACTTTTGCCTTTCAACCCTAAATAGCTTAGCATATAAGTAGCTTCTTTTGGAAAAAAAAAGTCAACGCTGTCTGTGTTTCTGTGATGAGATGCTCAGAATGAATTTCCGTCTAATCCTAGTTTTGAAATTGATTCAGCACAATGACCTTGGGCAAGTTACTTAACCTCTCAGTGACCCAGTTTTTCCATTTGTAAAACAGAGAGCAGAATACCCTTGTGAGCTGGATAAACACCTCCTGAAGCTTAATTTAGATATTCCTGTTTTAGAGGCCTTTGAACTCTGTGGTTGGAAGCACGATGGAAGTGCAAAACATGCTTCTTGGTAGGGAGCTTAATCTCCCAATGCACTCTGTGGGTCTGGTGCACAGGCCAGTTCAACCAGAGTCTTTCTGTAGCAATTAAACATAATGCCAACAGGAGGTTCATGCTTGTGAGGAATGGTGTTACAGCATCTTAATCCCACCTCTGCTTGGAGAGGCAGTGGAGCAGCCTTGCACTGCTCCAGCTGGGTGCTAGGTTAAGGAGGAATGGCTGAAAAGGAATGTCAGGTGTACTTGACCCTCCTGCTTTCCAGCCCTATTTGGTTTGAAACATGACATGTACATACTGGATGAATTCTGGAAGTGAAGTGGAAGTGTTGGCATGCCCGTTTGCATACTAATACAACCCGAATGCCATTATTTCTCCAGCTTCCACAGCTGTGTTATGACTGTACTAGAGCTGAATTCTAACAACCAGCCAAAAGGTTTGTTTGCGTGTATATGTGCACCGAGATTTTGCAAGCAAAACTGGAAAGCTTTCTAGTTGTTGCAGTTGTGGGTTTTTTTTTTTAAACCCAGCACACTTTTGTGCTTACATTAAAAATTATGGATCAGCTGTATTTTAACAACTGTCTGTTCCCTGAATTTATGCAGTTGATGGCCTCAGAGCTCAGTTTGAAAGGTTTCCCCCTCTGTATTGCAACTGGGACTTCTTCCACAGATTCTCTTTTTTTAACAGAAACAGTGTTTTATCTTTGTATCTTTGTCTTGTATAAAGGATGAAAATCTATAGTAATCCTTTCCTATGTAGACTGCTCTATTTTTCCCGTAAAACACTCTTGCAAATAAGTCTGCAGATCTTTCAACACAATGCCTGAAGCATCACACATGATAAATCCTTCCCTAGTCTCAGTTTTCTGTAACCTTCCTCATTCCTCACAATGACACATACTTTCTCTCATTCATCTTTTATTACAATTCAATATTGTACTTGAATATAATTAGGTTTTATGCAGTGTACCCTTCCCCCCATCCTTGTTTTTTTTTGTTTTTTTTTTTAAAAAAGGAAAAACGACTTGTTCCCATGCACATTTCATCTAGAAATTGACTTCAGTGTTATAGTTTCCAATATATTTACACAACAGGTAGGGAAAGGTATTGGAGAAAAAAAAGAAATATTTTTAACATCATAAACCTCTAGCAAAAATATGTATGTAATAGAATCTGGTACTGTGGTATTACACACATTACAACTGTCACTGTGACTTACAGCCTTAGTTTAGCTGAAAGAAAATCTATAACCCTAGAAATGCAACAATGTCCAAGTCACAGTTCAGAGTAATAAATGTTTTTCACAGAATAGTGTAATCCATATTTCCAAAGCTGATACAACAAAGGCATTTCTACTAGAAATCTTTCAATTTCATGGGCGGAGGCTCAGAGAGGGAGAGAGAATGGTTAGGAGAAATGATAAGCAATAAAATGCCTGTGTTCAGAAATATTGGCCCTTTGGCTACTGCCTTTGGTAGATCGTTCTTGCCCCCAAATTACATCTTAATAAAGTATTGTCTGTCTTTTGATACCAGTACAAAAGAAAAAAAAAATCAACTTTTAAAGTTCCTACTGTGATTTCAGGGTGGTGAGGACACTGGGTTGCAGGCAGCTGTGCATGAGCACTTTGGTGTGTCCCACATCATGGCAATCCTGTGCGGTGAGCACTGGTCCCTCTGGGGCAGATGGTGCAAAGCGTGCTCTAGTGGTGGCATGGGCTGTTTTGTCTGGCCAGGGCTCTTGGACACGCTCCTCTGTGTCTCGGTGGTGGCAGCTGACAGCTGCTCTTTGGGGTCCCAAGAATGCAATCTCTGTGCACCCATTGCCCCTCACCTCTGTGCTGGGATGAACCGATGCCTTGATGGGTGCATTCAAATTCTTTGCTTGGGAACTTGAACTGTGAAGTCTTACCCCAAATATCAGTTTTTGATTAAACACAGCTATCTTTTCTCTAGAAAAAGTGTTCTCAGCCAAAGGTAGCAAGAGCCCTGGAGTGTCCCTGTGCCCCTGTCTTCAGTTTGACTTTGTGTGTGGGGAGAGAACTTGACCGTGTGCCAGAACAGTGAGGCTATCCTGGCAGGCCTTCCTGCCAGTGACAGCAAACAAATGTATCACACTACACATTTCCTCTCTCGGAAGGGTATAGTTTGAGTAGCTAAGTAGCTCGTGTTTTGGGCTCCCAAGACCTTCATTTGTTTCTGCCTTCAAACTTCCTGGCAAGCTTGCTTATGCCTATTAATTTTCTGAAGCCCATGAAAGCAAAAAAAGAGCAAGTTGCATTAAAGTAATCTGTAATCACTTGAGTTAGCGTATGAGTGAAATACTCTCATAGCTGAGCAGTTAAAATGGAAATGCAGTATTGGGATGCTATATGTGCCATAGTTTATTGCCCACTATATGTGTTGCAGAATATCAGGTTCATTCCAGTCAAGGTTAGTAAGATGCTCGTGTTTGGTTTAATTTTTTTTTATTTTTTAAAAAAGCTAAATAAATGGAGACACTGGTAATAGGAAAAAACGTCTGCTTTATCAGGCCCTTCATCTGTTTATTCTCTTCCCTGTGGGGCTGAGAAGATGTGCTGGCACCCAGGACTTCTGAACGGGGTGTGTTTTGCAGCAAGCATGGGGGTGGCATGGAAAGGTCAGTGGGGTGGTCTGTGCTGAAGAACCAAGCTTTCAATCAGAAATGCAGAAGCTCAGCATATCTAGTTGTATTACCATCCTGAAGCATTGCAAATGCTTGGTATATATAGCACTAATATTGTCCCTACTGTGCTGAGACATCATGCTTATTTTAATGCACCATACTAAAAATTTCAACTTCACATAAATTAGCTTTATTAGCTACTTTACTTAGTCATCATTCCTATTACTGCTTCATTAGATAACTGATTCATAATCATTGACTTACGAAGAACAGATTTCAGAGTTTTCTCCTTCCTGTCTGCTCCTCACCTTCCTGGGTTTCAGTGTACATTCAGACTAATGCAATGGTACAACACCAGTCAATTTTGAATGCTGGTGTGGGACAGCCTGAAATGCTCTGTCCTTGTAAAGCTGTGTTTCTCTCAGACCTACTGTAGGAGACTCTATAATCTTGATTGGAGTGTCTGACTCACAAGGACGAGCTAATTTTGTTGGCAAGTTCCTGTTTTCTTGAGCAAGTATAATCATATTTTTTCTGGTGTTCGGGTGGCTGTGATAGGAGCCTGAAATATTGCATGTGTGTAAAGTAGTCAAAGCATAAAAATATCCTCACAAAGTGGTGAGGCTATGTACAGCTCATGTGCCCTTGGTGCACAGGACAGTAGACACTCTGGCTTTTTTCCATCTCACCAAGGGGAAGAAGCAGTTTTCGTCTGGTGTTTGTGTCAGGAGACTACACGGCTCCGAGACCAATTGCTACATCCACTATATTACAATTTTAACCTTACAGCGGGGTGCAGGATGTGGCCTTTGTGCTGAAACTACCTACCAGCTACCAAGCAACTGGGTTCTCAAAAAAGGTTTGTCATACCTGTTCATTTTGGTGTTACACTTCTCGTAGGCTTTGAGAGACACTTAAAGCATGAAGTTGGGTATTTTGAAAGGAGAAAGTAGGAATGTCTTTGTGAAAAGAAACTGACTTTTCTTTCTATTGCTTTTATTTGCTGCTATCCTTTTTTATTTGATTGTTCTGTTAGCCCTGTCTTCAAGAGCCATGGAGTTTCTTGTGCCCCCTAGCTCCATGACAGCATATGTGTCACACTAGCTCATGTGATTCTTGCCTGGAAAGAGGGGGCTTTTACCAGTTCTTGCAAGGAAAGCTGTGCTTTTCCTTCAGAATTCTTGGAAGGAATTTTCCCTATCATCAGACTATTCTTCCACAGTGAAATGGGAAAATTTTGCTAAAAGACTCTTATGTATAGTGGAAAAGGATTCTGCTGCAGGGACATGAGCATTGCATAGCATTGCAGCTCATCATGCCTCAGATGAGAGGCTCTGGCCTCGTGAAAAGGTTCGTGCTGGTTTCCCTTGCTGTAATGAAGAGAAAATTTGAAAATCCCAAATGCCTTGTAGAATTCCTATGACCTTTTGGTAACTTTTTAGACACATGCACTTGCTAAGCTCTAATATGCATGTGGTCACTGAACTGGCACTCCTCAAAATTAAATAGACCTAATGCAAATTACTAATAATCTGAGAAAGCTTTGTGCTAAAGAGGCTGTAGTAAAATTTCACAGGAGAATCCTCTTCTGCAGGCTACATTAAATGGCCTTGTTAGACATTTGAGTATTGAGTGTCATTATGTAGTGATTTGAGAAGGACAGAAAAAAATCATAAAACTGCTAGTAAGATTCTCACAGCAGATCTATTATAGCTAGTCTCACTCATAATAATTTAGAGTTTTAATTTTCTCAAGCGTCCCACAGGTTTACTATATCCAGCCAAATGCTTCACGGACAAGTTGGCAGAATGGAAGCTTTTTATGACCTGTCCCCACTGGTGGCTTTTAAAGCTTCACCTCCTCTTCCTCTGTATTTGTGTGCCACACTTGTGCACACATGCATGCACATCCACACTGACACACACAAAAGAAGTCTCAGACACAGGAGTTTGTCAAGTCCTGCACAGTTCTCAGTTTAATTCACGCTGTTCAGAAACCATCAGCATCTTGATGCAGGGGCTCTTTTCCCCTTGGTTTTAAAACCAAGGGAAATATGAAAAAAACTGAAACCAAAGGCAGATTAACTGATACAGAAGCTCAGAGACAGGGGGTTCCTGGTTTAAATAGTCTTCCTGAAAAACGCCACCTCTCTGGGTCTCTGGGTTTTACTCATCAGTCAATATCCATCTGTTTGAAAAGTGAAGAACCTGCTGGAAAGCTGGTAAGACCCCTGACAGAGAGTGTAAATACCCTGAACGTGGGGACTTACATCAGCAAGCAAGGGGAAAATACATTTTCCTACCTAAACACAATGCAGACTAAGTTCTCCATGCTGGGTGCTCACCCCCCGATTTGGATCTGTTGTTGGCTGACAAAGGGGACCCGAGGGTGCCTGTCTAGGTGTAGGGATGCAGTTAGTTGGTGCTCCTTGGGCTGTGAAGGGATGCTGGGGATTTCCAAACCCCCACTGACCCCTCCCATGATCAGAGCTGGCCGCAGGTGTGGAGAGATGGGAATCCTGAGCTGGAGATTTTAAAAAGAGGTGTTGAAATTATCTTCAACATCTGCAAAAACTCTTTGACAGAGTCTCTTGCAGCGAAGTCCCCAGAACATGAATTTTGACAAGGAAAGAGCCCATTATTATCAGTGATGTTTCAACCATTATTTTATGAATATATTCAATGACAAGAACTAGCTTGTTTCCAAGACAACAAAATTCAAACCCGATCCATGATTGCTCTAAAGGAGGCCTCCTGTCATTTCGTTCCTTTGAAGAAACTCACAATTTGATGGGCAAAATGCCAGAAATAATTAGACAGAATAGCACCATAAACCCCAATGGAAGCAAAATATCTGCTGTAAGAATTTCCCACCAGAAATCCTGAAAATCAAATCAAAGCCTGGATAAAATCTTTTCTGTTGAGTGTAAGAATGAAGGGGGGAAAAAAAAAGTGGGTGGGAGAAGACAATCCAGTTTTTTACCTCATCAAAGGGAATACTAAAAACTGTCTTTGTGACTTGCTTGTGTCTTCTTGTGAAATAATAAGTGGGCAGGGCAATCAAATTTAAAGCAGTATTCCCCAAAGCAAGGTCAAAACTGCTAGAAATGTTCATTTCATTTTTATTTGCTTTCTCTGCAAGGTACACACTGTGGCTATAATTTCCCATTCTTTATGGGGAGATCAAAAGATTTGTGCTGTGCTGTGTAGGAATCAATTCAGTCATCCTGGCAGCACGCCAATCTTTATTACATTATTTGTTAACCTGCGTTATTGCAGAATGGAATAACTGTTCCCTGGGATAAACTAGGGAGTTCTTGCTTCCTTGACCTTGATTTCCACGCTCGTGCCTTGTCCTCTCAGCACCCACATGCAGATAATGATTGTCTGTGTTAGAGTGAATGAAATATCACTGCAGATCCTGTGCCGAAGCAAATCACTGAATTGGTGGTGTGTAAGTGAACCAGTAGCCTCCATTGTTTGCCTCTGCTTTTGCAGCAAACTGAGTCTCAGGTATTCCTTACAGCAGGAGTCTCCTCGCTTTACCAGCAGTAAAACCAGCCCATGTGACAAGAGCTGTATTTCCTCTTTTCTTCCTACTAGGCCGTTTCTGCAATCTTCAAAGCCAAATGCATCAGTCAAACCATCCTTCTTGGAATATTTCCGAATTTTTTTTGAAGAATCTTTTTCACTAAATTGGTGAGCAGTGATGTATTTTGGTAGTCTTGGGGACATGCATTAGAGGCATGCTAAAACCAAGTTTTTGAGTTCTCCCTAAGTAAGTGTTGCATGTACAAGTTTCACATGTACCAGTTCTACACTGGGAATGTTTCACTTACATTTTCTTAACAGGAAAAAGTAGGCTTTGCACAGTCATGTTTTTCACAGAAAAAATGGAGGGTAGGATCTGTTTTGCATTTAACTGGTGCAATTCAGCATGTACTTGATTTCAATCATAACTGGATAGCTTTTGTATTGAATCAATATTCATCTGTGTCCTAAAAAGTGCTGCAATGGCCACTGCTAGTGGAAGTTTGTGGACATTGAGCCTCACTGCTCCTCAGACCCTAGACTTCCTGGACAGGTACATTTTCCTTCTACACAGAACTTTCTGACTGAAAGAGCCGTGCTGGAAGTCATGCTTTTTGTGGTCATGGCGGGGGACAGAGCATGGCAGGGGAGAAGGAACAACCTGGAATGAGATACTTAGGAGTCTAAGACAGATCTGAGGTTTAATTTCAGTGAAGGGCAGGGAAGGCTATGTTGATATGCAGTCTGCACTGTGAAATGACAAAGTGGGTTGAACGCCTCCCTGGCTGATGTAATTCAGTAAGGAAATATAAGTAAGGGAGACAGAAGAGGAACAAAACTTGCAGATTTTTCTTTTTTCCCAAAGTGCTCTCCACTGCTAAAAAGCAGATTTTTAATCCTATTTTGAAATAGAGACTTTTGATGAAATCATAGGATTTTTTATAGAATGAGTGTCCTTCGTGACAATAAATTCCAGTCACTAAGTTGCAGACCAAAGCTGATGGCATTAGTTGATGCCAAAAAAGTGCAAAACAGACAAAAATGGAGAGTATGGAGTAGGCCAGGCTTTGAGACCATGGAGCTGGTACAGAAGGCTCAGAAACAAAGAAGAAATAGCTGTCTTTTGTTGTCCCTCCCCTGAGAGCCAGATGGTGGCTGGGGAAGTCTGTGAACCAGTTGCAGGGACAGCCAGGGTGCTGCTGCCCAGTGCTGCGAGTCTGGACAGATGCAGTGAGACTCTAGAAAGGGCTCTAGAGACCTTTCAGGTTTTCTCCATTTGGATTTCTCTCCGAGGCTCTGTGCTTGGTCAGGTACAGAAGTTGAAGGCAGTCACGTACCTGCTTGTCAGGTCACCAGGGAAGTGCTCGGCTGTGCTGCCAGGTCATCCTCCTGGCCAGATCCTGCAAACTGTGAGAGGAATCAGGCTGGAACTCAGGTGCTGTTTTCCATTGTGACAGTCCCAGGCCCTTCCTCATGAGTTTGGGCTGTGCTGCTTGCACTGAGTGGAGCAGGGAATACAAAAAACGTATTTTAGCCAGACTTTGCAATGGGCAGGGCAGGATTGGGGAAAAAAAAGAATTTCTGTCTTTGCTGAAATGCTCCATATGCAGCTTTGCAGAGGGATGGAAACACTTTTCCATTTTTTTCCATTTTTTCTCATTTTTTTCCATTTTTTTTCCATTCTGCTCTTATATTAATCATATTCTGATGCTATAACCTGAAAATACGTCTGCCTCACAGTAGGTTGAGACAAAGGTGTTTACAAAAGCACTAAGCCTGAGAATCCAGCCACCCAGCATCAAAATAGGAAACTTAAATTCATAAGCTCTCTCCTTTAAACTGATGGAAATGGATCCAAACAAAACAAACCAAAACAAAAGCAGTAGGTAAACATGTTGGAATGTACAATGGATAATGGATATTGAGGGATGATCTAGTCATGCATGCTAAACAGATACACTTATGAGTTTAAATTTAATTAGCATCTGGAAATTAACAAGGCTAGAAAGAAGGGCAATGTGTTTTTAAGTGAAAGCGATGAATAGGTACTGTTAGGTGCATATAGATAAATGAGGATTTAATTTGTAAGGCATAATTAGCCAGGTGCCTATAAAATAATTTGTGGGTTTTTTTTTTCTGCTGGATATCACAAAAGATAATGGTGTAACACTTCAAGGTCAGTCTGTATCCACCTGTTAATTTCTTTTTGGGGAAAATATTTTTACAAATAACTAAATGAAATTGACTTCCTTTGTAAAAAACAGCTGGGTGTTTTGATTTTTTTTCTTAATTATGCATCACGACTAATTTTACACTCAAAACCCAGTCAGCTTCATTGAAGAAGGCTTTAGTTGCTGCTCTGATTTTAATTTTTCAATCTGTACATTGACTGAGACAGGTTTCTGTGGAGAAATGCTAGTCCAAGACCATGTCCCTTAAGTGTGCCATGTGGGGGTGTATTTCTGGAAGAAATGATATTTCATAGTGCTTGAATTGGAAAACATTGTTTTAAAACCAGAACATCTCTTTAAAAAGCAAAACATTGGTTTTAAACAAGGACTTCCTTAAATAAAAACAGTTGAACTGAGTACTGTTTGATGCTATGAATTGCCTTTTCCCTGTCACCTATAGGATTTTCATCCATTTCCTTAAGCATTTCAGCAGAGACTACTACCACTTGAACTGGAAACTAATGATAGCAGGAGATCCTGTTATCCCAGTGATGGATAGGACTGTAAAAGTTACTTGTTGGGTCTTGGTGATGTTCAGCAGAGTGAGGAAAGATTATGGCAGACTTTTTTATTTTTTATTTTTCTTTTTTTAATTTTTCATATTTCTGGGAGTGCTTCTGCTGTCCCTGGGTGTTGGTGGGGTGTTAAGCTGTACAGACCTTGTAGCTGGGTAACAGTCAGCCTCTTTTTCTCCATTCTGCTTTTCCAAGTGCTGCAGAAATTGCTCGGATTTCCAGCAAAAAATTGCTTGTTGTTTATGGATTGGCTTGTGGAGCTGCTATTCCCCAGAAAATGGAAGCCAGAGAAGAGAGGTTTCTCTTCTCAGCTGCTAGCCAAGAAAAGCACAAGTGAAATTTTATGAAAGAAAGTAAAGGCATTTTTCTTCAAACCAAATGTCATAGATCTGCTGTAATAGCTGCATGCAAATTCATTCATGAAGAACGATTTCTCTCTCTCTTTCTGTCCCTCTCTTTTATAAGGAAAGGTGTTAAGTACCCTATATAAGCATTGCTCCCAGTGTGTTATGAAATCAGTAACTAACTTTACCTTGAACAGGAATGAAAGGGATTCTACCAGGAATGCAAAGGATTAAGGGAGGATTAGTATTTTGATCAACTTTTGAACATACAGTTTTGGATTAAGACACCAGTGATGAAGTTATCTGCTTTATATGGGCTTGTGGTAGATGGGGAAGACTGAACACCCTCTTACTGACAGTTCTTTGCATTGTGATAAATTTAATGTAGCAGTAAAGAAGGGTTTACGTTTGTATAAATGCCTTTTACAACCAACAGTTTCCATCCACTTAATAATGACCCTGCTTTTCTCATGAGAACAGTGCCATTAGCAAGCTGTTGGTATGGCTTCTGCAGCGCCATGCAGCTCTTCCCACAGCACTTAATTGCCCAGCCCATCTGCGGAGCGCGAGGCTTGCTGGAAGACACCTGCTTCCTCAAATGTTGTTTTTAAGGATCAGACCCATTGCTGCTGATTGCACGAGGCCCGTTACTTTGGTTTACTTTAGGAGAAAGATGAGTAAGAGCCAGGCTTCCTACTAGGTGTGCAACTTAGCAAACCAGCCTCTAATTAAATCCCCAAAAGGTGTGTGCACCAAAAGCCCATGTGCAAGCATCTCTCTTTGCATAAAGTATTTAAGTTCAGTAAAGGATTTGTCATAAATTATAAATCAAAAATAATGGTTAAATTAATATTGCTTTATGCTCTTTTGGATACAAAGAGTATCACCTAGACTTGCTAGGGTTAATACAAGTGGGGAAGGGTTGGACATAGTCTGTAGTTTAGCCCAGGAGAGATTTGCTTCATTTCACCGTTTTTTGCCTTTGTTTGGGAAACACAGAGTTTCAGGAGAGACTTAGGACTGACAGGCCTGTTCATGTGTTTGGAAATGATTCATGGCTTAAGCTCTGTCAAACCACTGTTGTTTGGCCAGATCCTGCCAGTCAAGGAAGCCCACACCAGCCTCCTCCTGAGCCCAGGCCAGCCCACCAGGCACTGCTGGCCCATGCAAAGGCACACAGCTCCTGGAAGTCCTGGTCCCCTGCCTTCCCATCTCCTGGCAAGGGGCATGTGCAAGGCCACTGGAGTTTTCCTCATAGCTAATGAGCTACTCGCTCTTTTGTCATCAGGTTGGCTCCAAAGAAATGTTCTGGGGAGGGATTTCCAAGAAGACCTTCCCAGGCTTGTCTGCCTGTGGAAAAATCTGATTACAGTAAAAGGGAAAAAATTCTCAGGGTGGGTCTACAGGCTCAGGAATATTTTGTGTTTGCTCATCAAGACAGTAACAGCCAATTTATTCAAGGGCCCGACCCAGGAAAAGAGTCTGTGGCCAAGAGTTGTGAAATGGGAGTGGCTGTGGATTCCTTGTCCTAATGTGCAGCCTCTGCCACATGGGTGATATCACCAGCAGCTACAGCATCACAGGTGGCTTCTGACCCTGTTGGGAGAGGCTGAGAGCTGAGCTGGGGGAGCAAGGCACCCAGAAATGTGTTTTGTTAAAGGCCACATCAGCCACATTGCTTTCCTGCAAATGTGATTCATTTCCTTATGCCTTACAGAGCAGGAGAGGGCAGGTGAGGGGCTGAGGTCTGCTTTGCACTTCCCATACACTCTTGAAAAGGGTGTTTTAAAGCCAAAACTGCAAATTAGCTCTGGGTTTTTTCCTCCCCCTTTTAGTGGCATTACCTCTAAACATGTGTCTGGCCAGAGAGGTTCCTGCACTTTTCCTATGCCACAAGGAGCAGAACCACTTCAGTCTGCCTTTTGAAAATTAATGTTGTATCAAAGGCTTCTTTTTACTCAGTGTTTATTACGTTCTCACTCCTGCCTCTGACCCCTAGCCTCCTCCCTTCTAAATAAACACTTTTATCTACAGGTCTAGCTTGCATGATTATGTGTGTGAATTGTTATATGTGGTCCTGAAACTTTTTATGCAGAGCTTCAGGTCTGGCAAAAATAGGACCATAGGAATCCAGTAAGTCTTGCCATTTAAGATATTTTTAAACCTAGTTATACTGACCTGGAAGGTTTTTATAAATATTGGGTAGAAATGCCAAGATATAGTTATCTATTCCTGAGTATTAGAACTGTATGCCACTGTTTTAAATAAAACTGTCACACAAGTGGGGTTTGAGACTGCTGGACTAATGCTATGTAAGGGGGATTCTGATCCTACACCCATTTGTGTAAAAGGTAAAAGTTTACACTGGCTAGAGCAAGGGAGAGTCAGAAAGAATCACTAAAAATGACCAATTGCATTATAGATTAGCATCCACAGATGCTGAAACTTCCTTTCATGAAAAATGTAGCTTCTTGCTGCTAAAAATGAGGATTTTACTGAACTGCGGAAACCTAGAGCAGAAAGTTAAAAGAAAAACTGAGAAAGAAGATTTGGATGTTGAGTTGATTGATTTTTTTAGTTCACTTTCTGTTGTCTCAGGTTGCTGGCAAAACCTCAGCAGTTACACAAACACATGGGTAATATGTCTGGGTAACATGAGGCCCTAAAGCAACACCATGGCACAGAGCAGTGCTCACACTGCGGAAGGCAGGGTGGGACCAGGCTGGTGGCACTGTCCCTCTGCCAGACCACATGTGATGGAGAACCTGTCCCCTGCTGAGGTCTATCACCCAAAATGGTTATAACAACATAAATAGGCTCATCAATGAACTCCAGATGCAAGCATCTGGTTATCTGCATTGAAGGAAAGTTTAGGGTTGGCTTGTTTGTAGTTTTGTTACAAGACAAAATTTAAGTTAGCCAAATTCAAATCAAATTCATATAGGTTGCAGTGGGTTTCTCAGCAGTGGTAATTCTTAAAATCTAGAGTGTGTGTTTCTAAAAAGCTATTATTTAATTTAAATGCAATTCTGAGAAAACTTGTGTTATTTTGGGAAATGACAAAAAAAGTGGCCTCATCTATAAATTTTAGCACTTGTGGTCTCAGATGAGTTGCTTGCTGGCTGGTCTTCGGCAAGCAGGAGGGATAGGAATGTGATGAGTTTTTTCACTGTAGGAGAATACAGAATGAATGAATAATGAGTATTTAATAGTTCTATAAGGCGGCAGAGTGGTGTAAATGGACACAAAGAAAACTAACATTATCTTAGTCTCTGAAAGAAGCAGTATGGTAATAGGAAATAATGGGCTAGTAAATTGGACATCATTTGCTGGCAAGTTCCTAGAGATTTTGGGAGCTGAGATCACAAAATACATGGGGAAGTGTGCTTTTATCAAAGTTACCAATGTGCCTTCAGAGGGAATAACCCTTGTATGGCAAGGCTAGAAAAGTTATTAATAGTGAAGCTCATTGAAAGACAAGAAATGTGAAGGAAAGGAAAAGAAAACAAATTTTGCATTAGGTCAAATAACAGTGTCTAGATTTGAGAAAAGAGACCCATTTCTGAAGGTATGAGATCCATGTGATAACCACAGATAAATAGTAGAATAAGAGTGAGTAAAGAAGTTATGGAAGAAAACAGAAGAATAATAATTTATAAAGTATTTCTGTTTAGGGTGCTAAGGGTAGGTTCAAAAGTGCTTTGTGCTATTTTGTCCTCTCCACACTGCTGGCAAGTGGAAAGTCATTTTTAAAGGAAACCAGATCAACATTGAGAACCTTTGGAAATTCTGTAAATCATATCTGGATCCTGTGAACTGAAAACACATCTCATTTTGCAAGAAACATGACTGTAACCTAGGAAAATGACAAGTAAGGAGGATTTAGATTAGTCTACCTGTAAAGGCATACTGAAAATGCAGCAGGTGCAATTATACCTTAAAAAAAATTTCATTGTCTCCCCTTCTCAAAAAACCCTTTAAACCAACCAAGAAAGCAACCCTCAAACAGAACTGCAGGGCAAAAGGTAATGGATAGGACAAAATGGAGGAAAGCTATAAATTTTATGAGACATTTATCAGAATGTCTGCTGAAACAAATTCAAGACTTTTTGTTTTCTGCACAGAATTTACCAATAAATTTAAAAAAGTATGGCTGGATAACATTATACCAAGGACACATCAAAATTTTTTACCGGATGTTAGAGTTGCCCCACACTAGAGCTGATCCAAGGAAAGCAACAGAACTTACATAAGTTACATAAATCCCCCTCCAAAACACTAAATTCATCAGGTTGATTCCAGTTACTGTGGTTTCCCAATTTTCCATACCAGAAACTGTTTAAAACCAGGGATATTACCCTAGCCATTAATGTTCATAGTTACAAGCTGAATCAAATTGCTGATGGACTTCAAATCTTATTCCTATCCATTTTATTTCTTTGTACCTCCATCCACAGATCATGTTCATATCAAAGATCTGTAAGAAAACATTAGAGAGGGAGCTAGATGGAGTCTGGATTGTCTGGATGTGACAGACTGATCTGTAAATTAATTGCAGTTCTGGACAGTGCATGTTTAGAGGCAGACAGATTAAATGCGTATTTATGCCTGCAAAAAACCTGCTTACTTCACATTCTCTTTCATACACAGGCATTGCTGTGGAGAGGTAAACTTGCCACCCCACTGGTGGCCAGGACCAACCAGTCCCTCCCTGTCTTCTTGAGGCTGTTGGTAGACACTTTTCTGGGGTCTGGCAGCAGGATCAATGCAGGAGTGATGACACCGAGACATGCATTCAAACCAAATCACCTGATTTACTACACTGAAATAGCTGTATACTGCACATGCTCCCTGGAGCAATTATTCAGGATCCTTGTCATCTGCAGTGAGTATGTTAAACCTTTCTGAATGTTATTTGAAATTTATTATGAAATTTCCACGTGTTTTACCAGCGGAAGCTCTCCACTGCCGCTTTGACTGTCCGTGCCTTACAGTGGCCATGAATTTGCACGTCTGTCATCTGTGCTCTGTGAAGCTGTGGTGGCATTTCTAAAGCATGCCTGAGTTGAACTTTGCCTGGATCTATGTGAACAAGAGACCTGTGTGAAGTACCACTAAAAAGAAATAACTTCGGTCTCAGCCATAACATGTAAAAGCTGACCAGAAAAGAGAGGATTAGTGGTAACATAATAACTATTTTAGCTCTGCAATCAAATCAGTGGTGTAGGAGCACGTTTATGAAGATGACTCCCTCTGTTATGGTCCTTTATCTGTGGATCAACATCCACACAAGTATAGCTGAAACCCAGCAGAATATGATGGCGAAGCTACCCAGCTGGGGAACAGCAGTGAGTAATACAGACTCTCTTTTGGCATAGACACCACCACTGCCTCTCTTTCAAATCTGAACAATATTTTGACCTTCTCATCACAGAACTTTCACTGATTTCCTTTTTAGCTTTTTCTCTGATCTTTGTTACTTGAGTTACATCTCTGGCAAGAAGATCAGAACACAACTCATGATAATGATTTGAACTGGAAATTAAAATGTTTTGATGGATAAACATCTAAGTTGAATATGCAGATTGATTTTGCAAGCTGGGGCATTCATGTCGCTACTAATTCTTTAGACAATCAGAAAACTAGTGTAATTCCATAGTTGTATTTATGGCTATGTAATGGGCTATACACTTTCCCAATATGTCTAAAACATCATTAAGAAAGTCAGCATTTCTGTAGGGTAGAGAAAGATGAATGAGAAAGGAAATGTGCATGTAATTTAGGTTATCTGTTTATATTTGACTTGGTTTTTAGTAGCTGCTAAGAGTTCACAGAGCTTTTTGAAGCCAATGGGAGATGAAAGTGCTCATGATGATACAGCAGTGCTGTAGCTTCTTTTGAGTAACCTGTGGACCTTTCAGGCAGGAAATAAAATAGACTTCTTGTTTTGTACAGCTCCTAATTTTGTACAGCTCTTATTTTTTTAATGTGACTAGAGAACAAGGTTTTAAATGGGCTCAAAGATTAGACACTCTTTTAGAGGGGTAATTCAATTGCTGGTTGTCAAGTGAAGTGGAATTAATGCCACTTGTTAAAGTTCCACACTAGGAACTTTTAATTCCCCCAGGAGCAGAGGTGGTGGTTGGGGATCCAGCAGCTGCCTGCCCCAGCCCCATCAGATCCCTGCTGTCCTGAGGATGCACCGCTGGCAGTGGTGTTCATGTCTGCCTGCACTCTTCCTCCGCTGCTGCGCTCACCAAGTCAGGGGCCCACGGGTGAAGAGTGGCTATCAGTCCCCATTGCCCAGTCAAAACAGAATTCACCATGGAAAGGGCAGAGCTCAGGCAAGAAGTGAAAGCAGGCAGCTTCAGATTGTTCATTTAAGCACTATAGTAATAAATGCTGCAAACAGTGGGAAAGTTGGGCTCTACTGCTCAACACAACATTACTGTTAACTCTGACGAAGAAAACTGTTGCTCAGTTCTCTTATACTTGGAAATTAGTTCATACAAGAGCTTTAAAAAAACCCGAAACTTTATATTAAAATATCTCTGGATATATGTTAGAAATTTATCTGAGAATTTTTTTTTAGGGGGGAAAAAAGGGAAAGATTAAATGTCGAGCAAAGCCATAAACGATATCTGCACTGGTACAGGTACTGCAAGTACTGAAAAATTAAACCTTGCCCTTTATCATTATCAGGTTTTTAAATGTCTTTACTGAAGGATATGTCTTTACTCACAAGGGATTGCCCCTCATATTTTGTCTACAACAAAGAAAAAACCGTTTCTGTAAATCACAATTTTGAGGCTGTTGCTATAAAATTCTATACAGCTGTCATATTTTAATTTTTATTGACTTTTGACTTGAGGAGACATAAAACCTCAAAATGGAAGATACTTCCTGGAGCTTGGTGTCTGAGGTGAGTTTACTGTGCAAATTGCATAAGCATGTACAGCATCTGTGTTGAGCCAGAGTACCTTTGATAATATGTACATTCCCACACTTCAATTTTCAAATAATTTCAAGTTGTCCACCAAAGTGGTCACCCAGCCCACCAGACACTTGCTCCTCAGTACAGAAAAGTGGGATTTCAGTGGCACCAAGATGGTTTTTTATATCTGCTGTTTAGCTTACAGGGACACAGGATTAGAGTGGCCAGGCCACCTCATGTTTAAAACCTGTGAAGCTCAGCTGAGTGCAGGACTGGGGCAGCCCTATGGAGTCAGGTTTACTGTGGCACATTTGTGTCCCATCATCATGTGCTTGCACATGGCAGCCTGCTAGTGCACATTCCCATCCTCTGAAAGCCACAGCCTGCTCGTGTGTGTGCAGCTTCCATGATGCAGTTTTCTCCAAGTTTCTGTTTCAAGCTTTGTCTCTGTTTATACGTCCATGGCTTCAGAAACCAACTGGCCTTTTTCTTGTGGAAGAAAGCGCTACTCCTTCTCCTGGGAATGCTTTTGGCTGCAAACTCAACTAATTTGAGTCTGCATTACAGCAGGGATATTTTCCAACTCCGTGGGGGCTTGTTTGTCTTTAGCTTTTTGCCTTCTCCAGCATTCAGAAATAATTAACAAGTAATGAACAGAAAATAAAAGGTCCTTGCACAGCACAGCAGATGGAGTAGACTACGGCACTTCTTTTCCTGGTTCTTCCTTTATTTTATGATCATGGGGGAGTTGTGTTGTCTCTTTCCCTCCAAGTCTTTATCTGCCTTATTTGTTCAGACACTGAATATCCCACGTTAGGACCTGCCTCTAATGTATCAACATGGTGTCTAGATCAAATGAGCTCCAATTTGTAATAGAGTTTTCAGGCTCTGCTGATGAATATACTGGATTCACAGGCTGCACCTGTGCTATCCTGAAAGAGTGATCTCAGTGGAAGCTGATCTTGGCAGAGCTGGCCAAGCAGACAGACATATTTCTAGCAAGCTTGTTCATGCAGAGGAGACATCTGGCTTCCTGGCTTTCTTAGCACCTGATCTATTAACCCCTACACCACCTCTGAAATTAAATTGGTAACAAGGAGCCAAACACCAGTGTCTTTTTATGAACCTTCTGGTTGCAGAGAGAGTAACTAATGTGGGATACCGTAAAAGGTAGATGATCCACTTGTTGATGATTACATGGGTGCATCTGTCTCAAAGGTGATATTTCTGAGAACATCCTGAAAGGATGTTTCAAATATGAAAGTTTTACTATTTTTGTAGCAGAAGGAGGGTTGCCAAATTCCTGGTGAATGTTAGGATGGACATTAGATCTGCAAGAGGTGAAGATGGTTTTAGTCACTAAGCTTCAACGCAGAGGACAAGCCAAAAGCGAATGTCTTAGCTACGTTTCTTGACACAAGGGAAAACACCTGTGCATGCAAGTAACTCTGCTCCCCTTTGCTTGAATTCTTACCTTGAGGGCCTAATCCTGCAACCCTTCACAACACGGAGAACCTTTCTGCACTGAGATATCATCGCATACAGAGGATTTGCAGATGCACAGCCTTTGTCCACACTTAGAACACCGTAAGGATTCCAGTCTTTTCATACCACTGGTGACAAGAAGATTGCTCAGATTCACCTGTCACCAGTTACGAGGTAGGCTGAAACACCTTGTCCCACAGGGTGGCACTTCCATAGCACACAGGCTTTCTCCTTGTCATGTTCCTTCCTCATTGTATGGCTGCTGCACTCTTTTAGTATCCACTGGAAAGATTTATCCCTTGTGGTTTCTTGCTCTCTACAGGTTCTTGCTATCTACAGGACTTTCTCTTGAGCTGCATGCAGTTTGTTTTTAATAAGGAGTAACATATACTGAAAGCACTTATAAATGTTCAAAGCCTGTGGTTCTTAATTATGTTGTGTGTATTTTGTGAAATATTACTGCTATCCCTCACATCCTTTTTGCTTGCAGAGTTGTAGTGTGTTATGTGGTAACAATAAATGTTAAATAACCTGCCTGCCACCCAACTGCACTTTGTGGCACTTGTATAATGACAGAGGCTTTCAGAAATCACCTTGTAAGGCTCTGATTTGCTGGCAACATGTGAACATTTCACTGTAAACACTCTTTCATTACACAAGATTTCATTACCAGAGGTTTCTGCTCTAATATCCTCTTTCCTTTGAGAATCAGGGCCAACATTACAGTAACCACATTGTTAGCAAGAGCAATGTGAGATTAAGACTGTGGACTCCATTGATCTGAGAGCTTCAGAGTACGGGTGCTAAATATGCTTTAATAAGTGGGAGCTCATGTTGGCTCTGTGCATAATGACAGCACAGAAGCATTTGAGTTAAGTTGCCTCGAGCATAGTTAAAAAAAACCCACATTGTAAGATTGATATCAGATTATTTGCCATTTATTTATCCCTGTTATATGTGCGTAAACTACTAATCTCCTGTGGGTGTCTTCCCTGCAGAGGCAGTGTGTGCCAGCTGCCACTCTGCCTGTGCCTGGGGCTTCAGCTGCCCAGCACCTTACTGGGCTGAGTGTTACACTTCCAGCCAGTACTCAGACTGAAAAACAAACACGTTTTAGGGCTTGAAAGATGCAAATGTATATCAAACACCAGGCATGCAACCACCCAGTGTGTGAAAAGCACAGAAGCCCACAGCTCCCTGTGCACCTTGCAGGCAGTTTTTCCAGGGAGCTGGGTGATGCAGACAGTGCCAAAGTCAGGTCTGCATGGTCTTCAGTCAAATGCTGTTTGCACCAGCCCAGTGTTGGGTCCACTGGGTGCTGCCTCTTTTACAAAGCTACCAAATCCAGATCTCTTGTCTACTAATAAAACTCTGTTGGCATACTTGTTACTCCAACATGTGCACCTTTATAATTAATAGCTCTCAGATGCCATATTTTTTTCATTGATGTTTTATTCCCTTGTATTTTTGTTTTGTTTCCCTTTGTGAGTTGGTGAAGCAGTGTTGAGCTTGGTGCTGGCTTCCTTTGACAGTAAGCATTAAACTGTTGCAAATGTCTCCCTCAGACTGTTAATTATCTTGGAATAATTCATTAGTCAATGCACTTGCTTTGTGCCAGCTACATTTCATTGGTGAAACCCAGTCTGAGCTCGTGTGCTCCCTTCCAGCCTGCCCATAGCACCGATCCCATTTGGTGGAAGAAGTTGTTTTGCAGTTTGTGTGGGCAGGGCTGGGGCAGCCCGAGCTGGGAAGCGCTCACCGTGTCTCGGTGTCGCGGGCACGCCGGGCGTTGTGAGTCACACAGCTGCCATGGCTTAGCTCCTGCGCTTCAGCTGCTTCAGTAACTTGGTGTATTCGGCCTGACAATACTTAAAGCAGCACAGATCTTTACATAGGGTTGAGTGAAATCTGTTGCTAGCTCTGGACCAGCACAGGCTGGAGTGCAGATTCTTGTGGGACCACGTTCCATTTTTAAGGGCTGAACTCCTGGGCTTTCTGGGTTTTGATCACAGTGTCATGTGTAACCTTCACACCCGTTTCATAGTTTTCTGCTTTTTTATTTCTTTTCCTTGATTCCACATCTCTAGAAGCTTCTAAACTGATACTGCCTGGAGTTAATTTCAGATGTGTTGAATGGGAAT
The DNA here is from genome assembly GCF_001522545.3 of Parus major. Classification (NCBI taxonomy): domain Eukaryota; kingdom Metazoa; phylum Chordata; class Aves; order Passeriformes; family Paridae; genus Parus; species Parus major. The sequence goes on along the minus strand of NC_031774.1, from coordinate 36,641,171 downwards.
CACTTTGAGGACCTACTTGAGTCAGAGAAGGAAGAGCTGTGGCAAGTGGCCTCTGAGAAAGAGACTGGGACAAAACATCCCAAGAGGTTTGAGACTGTGACTCAGTCTCTACAGACAGCCTTGCACAGAGCTTTGCAGTCACTGTCCCTTTGGAAACATATTTTGATTGTGCAAGGCTGTGGGGTGCAGCCTTCCTGCATCCTCCTTGACTTTCTCCTCCCCTCCTTTCTTTTCATCCTCCCAGGACACTGCCAATGACTCAACCTGGTTCCTGCAGCAGGGCTGCTTTCCTGCAAGTCAGAGGTGGGCTTGCAATCGGTTTCACTAGATACCATACTGGCTTTTAAGGGAGCCTCTCTTTTCATCAGACTCCTCACAGTCAGATGTGGTAGGTTCAAAAATTCTTCATGATGCCTTGGAACCTCTCCCCTTCCGTCACCTCAGAGCCATCCAATCTTTCTGCAGCCTGCTTTCTGCTATCAAACTGCAATGCTACAAAGAGAGGGAAAAGGGTGGGATGTGTTGTACGTACAACAATTGCAGCTCAGCTTTTATCCTATATGTGTATATATTGTTTTCAAGTCCGTGTGAATGAGGAAATTCTAATGAAACCTAAAAATACAAGGAACGTTGACCTTCAAGAGATGTTTCCTATTCCAGCCGTTCAACTCAGTCTGTGGTTGCTGTTGCTTTTCCTGACTGCAGAGAGAGAGGCTGAAATGAGCAATCAGCTTGTTTATGGCAGGTTTTAGTGCTTCACTAGTATAATAAAAGAGGCTTTTGCAGAAGGGATTTGGTTCTCGTGTACTTCAGTGTTTTCTGCTCCATTTTGCTCCATAAAAGCCAAGCTCTTATTTACAAGAATTAGCAGCTTCCTGAGGTTTCTGCTGATTTTGAGGAATCAACCCCTTGCAGTTATGTGACACCAGCATGCAGCTCCCACTCCACCCGGTGCTTGCAGAACGACTGTTCCCTACGTGCGGTTGAGCACTTGGATTAAACACCTGCACAAAACAATTGGCTCAACCCAAAGGGCTGTTAGAGGCTCCGTATCCTGTTTGGGAATCACTTCAAGTGAAATTAATGATTCTTCTCTGTGTGCAGGCTTTTAAAAAAGAAATCTGTTTTTATATGTGCAATTAATCCAAAGCGGTTGGTGTGCACTCTGTGCTGTTACACATCAATAAGACAGCAACTTCATGACTTTTAATTCCATAAGATGTGTAGTATTCAAGACAACCTCATTTTAGATAACAAAATCCTTGCACAGGTGGTAACTGTGACATGTGCATATCCCCCTGACCATTTACCTTTTCTCCATTTTGGAATGAGAGGGAGAATGTAATTTAAAAGGCATTTATGCATGTGGTCCCCACATGACATCCATATTAGAACTAAATTATTTTCATGGCAGAGATTCAAAAACTGAAAAATTTCCAGTAGGCTTTGTGTGCTGATTCACAAAGTGCTGCCAGCACTTGTGATATTATCATGAACCTTGTGATAGTTAATATTCTGTCCAAAAGCTTTAGGTTTTCTATACATGTGATTTTTCTTAAATTTCCTATCAAAAAAGGAAAGCCCATTTCTCTCCTAGCTGCAGAGAACATCTTGAAATACCATTTCCCCTCTCAAGAGCCAAATAACATCAGGAGGAAAGCAAAGTTTTCCCAGCCTTTCCCCCTTCTCCCCCCACCCCAGTCTTTGGAGTTTTCGGTTCCCATTTAGCTCTTACTTGTTTGGATCTTTCTTGTGGATTTCAAGTGACTGCATTTGGTGCCAGAAATTATCAGTCTACAGTGTGTTTGTAGCTTGATGCTTCAGATGAAGACAGAATCACTTTCTTATGGCAGATAAGAAGAGATGCTGTTTTACAACAAATAGTTGCTGTCCTGTAGGTTTGCTTCATCACATCCCATTCACATGGAACCAATGCTTTTCCCAGGATCTTATAAATGCATAGCAGCAATTAAGTTCCTTTCATTCTTTCATGTAATTTAGCAAATAATAGTCTCCAGAAAGCCACGAGCCAGATGTCTTGCAGAGAGTTCTGCCTGTGTCAAACAGCTAAGAATAATGGATCCTGGTGGATCCACTTTTCTTACTACATTCACATATGTGGTCCTACATGGACAGTAGAATTTTCATCCTATATTATAGCAGTAAAAATCTATTGTTCCATCTTTAGCTGAAATCTGATTTCTGCATTTTTACTTTTTATCTCTTGCAGTTCTGATTCAGTGTTCTAAACAGAACTGTATAACTAAATGCATTTTTAGTTGAATGTTTAAAGTAAAAATGAATTGATGGACCCCTACACTGTGTTTTTGAGTCAAGCTATTGAAATCCAAGGTCACTCAGTAATTAACGTACTAATTGAAGAAGCAAACCTGTCTGTCATCTTTCACCCAACTATTTTCTCAGCCCAGTCTAATGGCATTTTTCCCCATTTACACTAAGCTGGACTGTGCAGTCTGTCACTGCACTAGACATACTGCTAACCACAAAATATTTATACACAGATAGAGAAACAACCTGTCTGAAGCAAGATTTCCATCAAGAGAGGCCTGTAGATGGTGCTGTAATATAACTGGAAAAAAATAGATTTACTATGAGGCTGGATGGAGTTGTCTTAGTCCTCAGAAGCTGAGCTCAGATCTATTTTGCGTGATTTCATACCTGCAGGATTTTGAGTTCTGAGTAACCACAGCAAACTTATTTCACTGGAGATGAAGTGGAATAGGAACCTGCAGATGGGCTCAGGTGCCCTGGCACAGCACCTTCACCATCCTCCTCATACTTTGTACAGCCTGAGCTCCACCTCACCAGACTGGCACCACGAAGGAATTGGATAAAAATCGTTTGGCCATTGACTGATCTGCATACTTGTATCTTGGAAAGGGCTGGATGTCTTAAAAATCCAGAGCTCTTGCATAAGGATAGACTTTCTCCAGGAGAAGGAAATGGTCAAAAGAACAGAGATAAAATTATTTGGGTTTTCCACCAGGCTCAATATTTACCAATTTGGCCCTCCTGAGAAGCCCCCCAGCTCTAACCTACAGCTTACATTATGGTGGGTCAGCTGTGGCTGTCCTGACTACAGGAGCTAGGGAGTGCCAGCTTCAGCAATTAAGCAGATTTTAGGAGAAATAATTTTGCTGAAGAGTTGACTCTGTGTTGTTATGAGCTTCCCTCAATAACTGCAGGCTTGGTGTCTCCCTCCCCAACTGTAAGTTATTATTGGATTCTTTACTCTCTTTCATAAACTGCTGATTGGTGGCAGATTGTTTAGCAGCTGCCACCTGCTATAGTGCTTGTTGAATAAATTTCCCTTTTTAGTTCTAGAATAGCCTTGGTCTGCTAACAGCTCTGGAGGCATTTCAGGAGGAAAGGGACAGAGATAATGTTGGGGGTTTTTTTTTGGCAGGGTTCAATACTGGTCCAGTGCATTTCTTCTGGGAATCTTGAGCCCCAGAAACAAAAAACATTTTAAAGTGTGAATAACCTCCTCTCTATCCAGGGCGGGATTTGGACGTGCACCTCAGTTCTATCATTTTTCCAGGATGTAAGTGCTTTCCTGATCTGCAGTTTCTGATCATCTGGAGTCAGGCTTGAGTGCTCCACTGAAACGGCTTTTGTGAATCCTAAATGGCCATTAGAGGTTGTTCTGTGATTGAGATGATACTTGAATCCTGGAGAGACTACATAATGCCCTGTAATTTAAGGAGAAGCTGTAGGGAAAAGGCTTGTCTTTTGAGGTTATTTATTTTGGGATAGTAAAGTTGTGGAATAGGTTTTAGAGGGGATCATGGCTCTGCAGTCCCATCTTGGCACAGGGAGAATTCCTGTAAGCTGTGGTCTTCGTGCTCAACTCAGTGGGCACGAAGAAAATTACCATCTGTATATGCAAAGCCCATTTATCAGGAAAGATCCTAGTGCCTTAGAGTGCAAAGAGAGGTGGGGAAGATGCAGCAGCAGGTGTGTTACCAGTGCTATGCATACAAGAGAGTGGCAGGGGTATGGGATGGTTGAGGAGACACCCATTTTTCCCCTGCATGTCAGTAAGTCTGGCCCAACAGGGTAATATCTTCCCAGCAGGTTCACCCCACTCAGAGCTGCTCTGGACCCCCATCTTCCAGGAAAAATTAAAGAAGTTCAAGTGCAAGCAAGAAATTTGTATTTTTCCTACATAAAGTCCAAGAGGAAGAAGAATATTACCAGGCAACTTTCCATGTGTAGGTGATGAGCCAGTTTCTTCCTCTCTGCTGTTTGTCTGTGGTAGAAATTTAGGATGTTTAAATCAAGGATGTGGGTGGTGTGAGCAACTGATGGATTCCTCTCTCGTAACAGCTGTTGTCGCTTTTGTCAGGGAGCTTTTTTAAAAACAAGAATAGGAGGGGGTAAGTGCCCATTGTTCTGGCCAGAATCCAATTTGGATAATTGCATTCTGCCTACCTAAAATTGTAATGGCATGTTTATGCTTCCCATCTCCATAATGCCTGAGGAGCCTTTGCTTGAAACTTGTTGTTTAAATACGAAGTTATTAGTTGAGTCATCAACATTAATTTTATTCTGTATTTCAATCAACAAATAATAGTTCTTATTTGGGTAATACAGATCTTTCATAATAATACTATTTTAGTGGATCCCCACTAATATTTTCATATTTTTAATATGATTTCAAGGTGAATGTCTCCAATGGCCTGGTTTTCAAAGATAGGAACACCCACTGATGTAACTTGTAGTTATTACTGCATGCCAATCTGGAAGCCAGGCCATTCACATGTAATGGTTCAAAACCACCATGAACTGTCTTGGATTATAGTGTGGTACAAGTGTCCCACATTTTTTGTTAAGCTACTTTTTAAACCACACATACTGCAATTTGCTGAGGTAGTGACTAAACAAACATCTAAATAGAATTTAATCAGTTATTCGATATCTTGGTCAAGATCACGGATTTTAAATTTCTGGACTTCCAGGAAGGTGTATGGAGCCATGCTCAGACTCGCAGATTGGTTAGGTTTTGTCTGAATTCAAACATATATGAAGTTGCCCTGAGCATATCTTTATTTTAATGTAGGTATATGGAGGGAAATACAAATGCAAATTTAGAGTTTGCAGGCAGATTTGACACTAATTTAGAGCTTAGATCCAGAGCAATATATGGATCTTTGTTTTAACAAGTTTCTCTAATGCATCCTGTTGGGGGACTTGTTGGATGAACCATGCCTAGACTTGTCCTCGCAGAGTAGATTCAGGTTGCAAGCCTCAGTGAAATGCCCTTCAGAACAGCTTCTGCAGAAAATTGTTCTTACACCCACTGAGGTCTCCACCAGTCTGGGAAGCCCCTGCTGAGCAGCAGATCTGTCTCAAAAGGCCTGACAAACTTTTGGCTATGCCCTGTCCATATCCTTTTCCTGCAGGAAAAGCTTGCATGGTGCATTTCTTGCAGTGTGGCTCTGGGCTGTCCCTCTGGGCACCTGGAGAGACTGTCCTCTTGCCCTCTAGGGTTAGTGCTAGACACACATTCACATCCTTCTCCAACAGTGGGTGGATTGCAGTGTGGAATTGCTCTTCCCAATCCATTTCCAGACTTTCAGCTTCCTCATGCTGGCTGAGATTCAGGCAGTTGGAAAAGCAATCTGCATAAAAGAGCGAGGAAGCCTTTTTAAACCTGTCATCTTCATTCATCGATCAAAGATTATGATCCTACTTTCTCATTGTTTTATAGAGAACATTTGTTTGTTTACTACTTTGGCAGCTATTGGTACATAAGCAATGCACATACTATAAATATCCCCATTATCCAAAGGCCCAGCTCGGTGAGCACTGCCAGGCACTGCGCTCACTGCCATCAAGTTGATAGAAGCACTCCAGACAGTAAGCACTGAACTCGACAGGGTATTCATATTTCCGTCTTTTTCAGCATGAAAGGCAAAAAGGTGAAATCTGTCCTACTCAGACATCTAAGAGAGCAGCTGAAAAGTGTTGGTGAAGGACACATGGGAGGCAGTGCCAAGCACGGGCTTGGAGATCAGTGCACATGGCAGAGGCAGCACTGGGTGCTGTAGCAAGGGGCCATTGGAGAAGTCAGTACCCTGAGTCAGAAAACAGGCTGTGAGGAGCATGAAAACAGCTGAAACAAAGCTCAGAAAGAAGGCAAGGAAAAGGGGAAGGACATTGGCAGAGAGGTGCCTGCAGAGTTGGATGAGAAAGGGAGTTTGGTCTGGCTGACAGTGGGGAAAATGATGTGGCAAGTGAGAGAGGAGGTGATGGGAGGAGGAAATGAACATCTAGTTCTTTCTTCTTTGCAGGGGTGAGCCGTGCCCTGGGGAGTGTGAAGTCCAGGGTCCTTGCAAAGCAGTGGGCATAGTGGTGATGCCCCTTTCATGGCGATACCCCCTTCGAGGGGCTGCCAAGGCCAGTGCTGGATTCCTTGAAACAGTTCAAACTCAGAAAAAACTTAGTTATTTTTCACACTTTGTATTCTTTGTCAGAGGAATTTTTCAGATGGACATTTTGTTTTTGCATGAAAGAATAAAACCATGCATCATGGCCACAAAGATTAGTAGTCAGACCTGTTTATGCACACAGCCATCCAACTGCTGTTATTTGCATCCATATAAACAGAAGCTATGCTAAATTCTGGCCAAAAATCAAACCCATTGTGAGCTGCCTAGAAGGCTTTAGCAGATGGGAACCATATAAATAAAATGTGATGTCATTATTAACTGGCCCAGCAGTTCAGTGCATTTCTAACAATGATTATTTGGAATGGCATGAAGACTGTTCTATCTTGAAGGATGAGTTTATCTTATCTGCAAGACTGAGGCATTTAAAAACAAAATGTACAGTCCTTCCTCTTCAGGGGCAATGATGCTTTGAACCCCATTGCTTCCCACAGTGTATGAGAAAGGGAATTGCTGCACAGTTTGGATTAACTTCTGTGCCAATTACATTAGAAAATCCATGTTACAGCTCTGTATGGCTGCTTTAATTTACTTCCATCCTAGTTCAGCACCTACTCTCTCAGCCCTAGCCCAAATAATGACAGACTGTTGTTTGCTCTATTGAGATAAAGACAGAGCTCATTTCAAGTGAAGGAAACTTTAGTTGACAGTGATCTGCTTGACTTTTTAGTGCAACAGTATGTCTTATATCAGAACAAAATAAAGACTTGAACACACAGTGTACCAGCATTTGGTTGTGGAAAACTCAGGCGCTATACATGTGAACCCAGTGAGCAGAAATTGATAAATCCATTTTCTCAGTGTGATCCATGTTTCCTGTCCAATTAATCCCCTAAAATCCCCAGTTAGGAAATACCTCACAGGCTCTTCCTGGAGTCTTGACCAGCCATTTAAAGTGGGCTTGGACAATGACTGATACCTCCCAAACAGCTGTTTTCAGTTCTCTCACATATCAAAACTCCCTCTCCTTCAGTTCAGACTTTACATGTTTTCCCTAGACTTTCTCTTTCTTATTCATGAGGTGGTTGTTGCTCTCCACATTCTCTTCTCCATCTCACTAGCAGGAAAGAGAGCAGTTTTCTAGAGTTTTAACCCATTTCATTGGCTTGACATAGTTGTTCTTTGTGCTCCATTCCCATTTTTTACCAAAGGCAATACTTCCCAGTGCTGATGAGAACCTGGTTGTGCTAAGTGGCTGATGCACAATTCTACTGTTTCAAGCACCTGAATTTCCTTTCTGGAAGGTTTCACAGCTCAGTTTTGTTGAGAGAATCATCTTGTCAAAATACAGATTGAGAAAGTCTATCAGGAATGGCAGGCCAGTATAAGGGCTGAGTTACTCTTGCCTTGGTGCCACTGCTTCTCAGGGATTGTTGTTGTTGTGCCTGTGGCACTTCAGGGTTTTGAAAAGCCATTTTGATGGCTGACATTAGATGACAACCGGGTAATGCAGGTGTGCTCCCACGTGATGACTGTGAATTAAATGAGAGCAATATGTGAGTGCAGGAGAAAACACTGCTGGAGGTGGGTAAGGAGAGCAGCACCTTGGGCTCTGCTGTTCTAGTGTCTTCTTACAGAGTGATTGTCAGCTGATCAGAAGAACTCCTACCAGCTCTTGAACCACTGCCTTAACAGTACAGATATGAACTTCATCCAGTTGTCTCTCTCTACTCTCCATATATTTACACACTCCTTTCTCATGGAGCTTAATGTATATAAAGGTCAGATACTGGGGGAGTGGGTGTGTAGGGACAGCAGAGCAGGACCTAGACTTGTAAAAGCTGCATATCATAAATTGCCATATCCTTTTGCCTGAGACTTGATTGGTTTTATCTTTTTTTCCAACAGTGCCTCAGAAACAGAGCCAAAAAGACTAGAGCTTCACTGCTAATAAGAGAGCGGGGCTGACTCACTACTGCTAAAGGTGAGTTATGTAGTTAGGAGATCTAGTTATGAGTTACTTTCCCAGACACAGGGATATTAAAGTTCATCCTCACAGGCCTGCCTGCTGTCTTCTGCAAGGCATCTTGCCACATGGCTAGCATGACCACGGCTCTTGGTGCTGGGATAGCGGCCCAAGTGCGGGCACACACACACATACACACATACATGCATGGACTAGAAAGGTGAAGAATATTTTTATGACATTATTTTTATGGTAATCTATTTCAATGGTTAATTTAGTTTAGGGCACTGATTTATAACAAGTTTATAGATCTTCTTTACTATTCTTTGTTGAATTATGGAGGTGGCATGTGTGAAATGGAAGTACTTGGCCTATTGTTCTGCTTCTCACGCAACTAGTATAGCTGAGACAATAAAAAGATCTATAAAATTAATATATACAGAGAGAAAGGGACAGAGACAGAGAGAATATGTAATGCTCTAGAGTCTGATATCACATTTATCTCTCCCAGAGAGGTTAAGGCTCAGAATTTACATGTAGAAATACCAGGAAGATCTTACCCTCTTATGTGGAGAGAAATGACTTCTAAGCATCCAGGCTATCATCTCCTTTATTTATAAAGCCAATATTAATGGTGCAATTTTTTTGTGGTTTTTTTTTTTTGGATAAAACCATATTGCTTTGCTTACAGCTTGGAGCTAGGCCATCTATTGCTGAGGGCTCGCTGACCTGGAGTTATTAGGCAGGCTTTTATGGAGACATAAACACACTACGATTTCAATTCCCAATTTTCTTTATACCAGTACATTATATCATATTTAAATATACCTGCATGTGAACACATGCTCATTGTAATGAGAAAATATTTATATATCTCTCAAGAAACCCTATTTACTCACACTTATTAAATGTGATAATAGCATTTTTATCTTACCTGTGCTAAACTGTGTTCAGTGTATATTGCTGACTACACAGAGGCATTTTTCTCCTTATTCTGCCTCCTCTGAGGCTCTTTCTGCTATTTCAGGCCATTGAGAAGTGATTCATTTAAGGTCTGGTATTTGAGGTATTTTAGTACTTACTGGTTTTCCCTTCATATTTATAATAAAGCAGTGTTTCCTGGTAGCCTCACTTTTATCTGTAATCATATGACTAGGAAATTGGGAAATTTTAATCTAATTTTTCTTTAAAGTGTTCTTTAGTAATAATCTTGTATTAGGTGGTAAGGAGATGAAAGCAGGTATAAAATACACAAAACAGTACAAAGCACAAGTTTTGTATCATTAGCACAGTTCCTTTGAATGACTGACTTGGTTTGCTCTTGTACCAACAGCAATAGCAGTGCTCCTTTTTCTCCCTCGGTCAGAGTTATGCTAAGATAATTCTTAAACAAAGCTTTAACACAACCTTGCAATGAAATATTGCAAGACAATTAGTCCATATTAAAATAGTGAAAACACTTCAGAACCTTAGTATCTTGTCCAAGATGTGCAAATCTCTCAGCTCTCCAATGATGTACTTGCTAACTGCTGCTGTTTTAAACTCTCCTCTTTCCCCAGTCTCTTCTCTTTGATTAATTTTCAGTATGTTTAACTGGGTAAACAAATAGGTAGTGGGTTGATAATTGTGAAGCTGGTTGATGCCTTGTCCTTTTATGTGCCCAAAGGACAGCAGTCTTCTTTAATAAACCTATTAATGCACCATCATTCTTTCTACAGGGTATAAATATATGGTAATATAAGGTCTGTTTTCTTGTCAGCACACATCACCACTTCTGTTTGAAGAAAACAGAATAAATGCACCAAATATAATATTACACTCAAATGGAAAGAAAATTCCTGGTTTCTACTGTCAAAAAGAAAAAGCAGAAGAATAATTTGAATAGAATTGCAGTTTATCCTGTTTGGTGTTAAAGAATACCAATTTATTTTATATACTACAAATAATTTACAGATTTCAACAATTTCTATGAAGTTTAACAATTCTGTGTAAGACAGATATTTTTGTCCCCATTTGTTGTATTCTTCATCCTGTGCAATAGAAACCAGTGTTATCCACATAGTCTAGGTTGAAGGTTATTGACACTGACAAATTATCAAAGAGTTTATTTTATTTTTAATTAGCAATCTCTTAGAATTTTTTTTTTTCTCCAGAAACATAAATAACAAACCTGCAAAACCCTTTTTTTTGGAAATATACCCTAGGAAAGAGAAAGTGGCTTATTTTCCTGACAAAGCCAAAAAAGTTGGAAGGAAAGACCAAATAACAGAACCTGGCTTAGTGCCCAGCAAATTACTGGAGAAGACTATTTGGTAATAAAAAAGAAAATACACTTGGGCTCTACGTTGTTCACAGATACAGATCAGAATAGCCAATAATGGCTTTTTTTGGAGGAGGAGGGGCTGTTAACTAACAGTTCTGTAAGGATATTCACTGATGCAGACTACTAGAGCTCACAGTAGTACAACAGAACTGCCTAATATTTTTTTTAAGCCAAGTCAACTTATTATTTCCATCAGACATTGAATTTCAAATATTTGCAGTAGTAGCATCACAGACTACAGGTGTAATTAAGTCAATATTCAGGTAATGCAGAGTTTTATTTGAGGGTAAATACTTACAGGTTGCATCATATTGGTACAAAAAGCTTAGATTGTCTTTGCCTGGAATATTTAATTTTATTTGCAAACACCTGTCAGTATAACTGTTGTGGCTTACTTTTTGAACATATTGTGTCCTACACATTCAAGAAAGCATTTTATTTTATTTTTGAAGCTGCTAGTTGTTGAGTGCTAAAAAGAACAGCTGCACTCTCATCATGTAAGGAAGAATACTGTTTCTCCTATTCTGCATACATCAAATTACAACCTCTGGCAAGGCTTGTAATACCTTTCAGGTGATGGCAGGAAATTTAAGGATACAGAACCAATTAGTTAAATGCCCCATCCAATGATTAGGTTTGTTGGTGCAAGTGGCTGGAAGCTGGGCAGAATCACTCAATTATCAGAAGGCTGGAGACTCTCCCTGTTGCAGAGCCTGTGGTAATTAAAATAAAGGCCTTCTGTTCAGAGAATTGTCAGATTCTGAGCCTTCTGCATCCTGGCTGAAGGGGAGATGGGCTCCTACAATTTTGGATTAATACAAGCTAAACTTTCAAGAGTGCTCAAGCCTTCATAGGTGTGCCTCCAGTTGCTGTGAGCGTCTGCAGTCTGTAGGGGATGTGTACCTTGGCAGCTGAGTTGTTTGTGTGTCTACTGAACCCACTCACCACAGGAATGGAACTTTAAACTGTGGCTTGGATCAGCTGTTGGAAGGAGTCATCAGAGAAGATGAATAGGCTCACTGTCAGCTGAGATCTTTGCACTCAGGTGTGTCTTTCAAAATTATATATACTTATCTGTCCTCTCTTGCTTTTGTACCTTTTTGCTTCTGAAAGTGTCAAAAGCTGTTATTTTATCCTCTATAAAAGTTTTTGCATGTACAGTGGGAAAAAGATGGCAAAAAGCAAATTGGTTTCACTCTGTCAAAGAAAATGGTTTTAAAATATCTATTAGGACTGAAGAGTACTTATCTGAGCCTCTTCTTATACATTTCATCTTGTAAACAGCTTGATCCAGAAGGGCAGCTGACAAGTCTTAATCAGCTGTCTTCTGCAAACCCTTTACAGAGGAGCATGCAAGGGTTACAGTCATTTTTGCTTTAGTTCTGGCTTCTGTCCTAAACTGTCTTTGGTGTGGTCTATCCTTACCTAGCCATGACAAGAGCTGCCAAAATGCCTTCCCTCTGGCTAGGTCAGGAGTTTATTTCATTTAGAGTCTGTTATGCTAATTGTGTACGATGATAACAAACACTGTGAGCTGATCACTGTCCACTTGAGCAGAAAACCACGTATTCTTCATGTCTATCTGAATGACACCGAAGCGTTCCTTTCATGCCTGTTGCAACTTTCCTTTGCAGTAACAGATACAAATGTCTTTCAGGTTGGGTAAAGAGTGCACACAATACATTGTTTTGGTTTTTTTTGACAGATAGTCTTTGCAGCTGAAATTCTTGCCTATTGTTTCAAATTTCTCTACAGTCTTCTCTGTAGCATTGTTTGCAGAAGCCTTTCGACAAAAACTCTGGGCCTGCAAGGGGCAAATAATGTGAAACACGTTTCTAATGAGTAATAATTACAGGTTTAAATAGCTGGCACAATCAGTGTTCAGTGATTTCATTATTAGATGGCACCGTAATTTATGCTAATCCTGATAACGGTTCCGGATGAGAGAGGTCCAGACATAGGCGATTGCACTGCAATTATTTACACCCTGTATTTCTGAAACAATAGATATGGTAATTTGGAAATCAGATGACTATGATTTCATTTATTCTGGTAGGAAACACATGTAACAAGTTGTGTCAACAACATAAAATTAAATAGGATTATTTGATTTTCAGTTCTAGGTTTATTCCTTGTTAGCTTTCACTGCCATAGATGACCCGTGAATCAAAAAAAGTTTATTTGGGGAGATCTGGAGTTTTAAAATTTTTTACCCTTTCCCAAGTCCTTGCATTTGGATATATGTTCTCAGTGTAAGTGAAAGTGGGGGGGTTGAACTTTAAGAGTCTGCTTTCAAGTAGCTACCACCTGTGTAATTACTGCAAACAAAGCCAAACCTTTCAATCTACTCCAGCCATTGCTAAGTGACTGGGGTACTCAGTAGTGCCTTTTAACTCCACGGGGCTCTTGTGTAAGTAAGCCATCAGTAAACTGAATTTTCAGATCAAATCATGCCAGTGTGGTGGGTGGGTGGCAGGACATCAGGGAGTATATCAGAGATGTTTTAGAGGGGAAAAGGAATGAAGACTGGAGTGATTTCAGTATGCAGAACACCGAGAAAGCCTTTAACAGGAAAACCTTTGCTTCAGTCTCAGGTTCATTCCTCAGCACCTCAGCTGTGCCAAACAAGTCAATTAGACTGTTCATGTGTTTAAAGCCCGTGCTACGTGCTTCGTGCGACTGGAAGATCAGGTCTCTGGTGTAAGTGAGGTAATAGTCTGTTGATTGTTGGAAGTTCCTGGAACAATCAGGACTTTGGTCTTTCTGCCAAAGTATTATTCACTGCAATCAGGACAATGAACAGCACTCTCATCTGTTCCTCTGGTGAACTTGTGCAGTCTTAACTCTTCAAATTTTGAAAATTGCTGTTGGTGTTAGTGAAATAGATGTGCATGTTTTAGGAAGGAGTTTTTTAATCCAAAATGTGGTCTGGATGCTAACAACCAGTGTGTATAGCTTGTGTTTCTTTTCTGTGGTTTCTGGGACTTTGCTGCAGGAAGGGGTAAGAAAAGGCATGTAAATACTATAGCTACTTATGGAAAAGAGACAATGGGTAAAGAAGAGCTTATCAGTTTGCAGTGTTTTTATCCTGATGCATCTTAAATAGTGTCTACCATCAAGTCCTTTTTGTGATGTGATGGAAGGTCTGGGTTGGCCCTTGTCATACCCAGTGGTTGGCAGTGCCACAAGAATGGGGGGTATTGGGGTAGCTTTGCCAGCAGCTCAGCAGTGCCTGGGCTGGCAGGACTCCTGCTGTCTGTCTGTCTGCCTGCTCCCTGGTGCTCTTGCTGGCTTTCTTTTGCTCACATCCAGCCTCCTGCTGCTGCCCTCCCCAAACTCCTTGGGCAAGTAGCAAGGTGAGGCTGGCCTGGTGCCATACTTAGGAGGCTTGGCTGCTCCTGGGGAGCTTGGCTTTTCTGTGAAAGCTGAATGTCTGTGTAAGTGTCAACTCCGGGCAGAAAGGATGGAAAATGACTGCTGAACAAGGTAGTGTAATCCACGTATTTGAGAGGGGACAGTTGGAGAGGTTTGGAAAATCACATCCAGAGGCTTTGGTAAACCTTATCTGAACTGCTCAAGGTGTTTAAGCTGAGACATCTCACAAGAGAGGCTCTTGCTGTGGTTTTGACACTTGCTACTTTCAGCATAGCTTGGATTTCTGATAAGACATTCTTTGTGGTATGTGATTTTCTATTTCTGACCATAGCTTGCCCTGGAAGAACACAAGAACAGCAGCTGCAAAACAGACAGGTGAAGCTATACAACCCTCTTACTCTAGCTTTTTATTTCTGCCAGCTTAATTCTTTTAGTGTTTTGGACTGGTGAAGCTACAGCTTAATTCCCTCTTTATATGAAGAAATTTGCTTATGTGTTTAGCAGAAATACAAATTGCTAGAGGGAGAAACCTGATGGCAGAGTACAATGTGTTGTCAGTGTTAGGATGGTAGCTGTCAAAAGCAGACTTCATTGTAATCAGCTTGTCTTAAGCTTTATGTGCAACCCATTAACATTCCAGCTTTGACTTGTACGATACCAAACCATGCTTAGAAAAGGATCTCTTGATCTCTTCCAGGAAAGTTTCTTCATTTACAAGCTTAATTTGTAAAACAGAAGTTCTGCAGAGCTGCCATTTAACAGGACGAGATTCTGTGTTTGTGTGCTGAAACCAGTGGGTGCAAACCACAACTTCATGTTGGAGACCTAGAGCATTCAGTCTAGAGTAAAAGGGTCTGCTTTTGTCATGGTTAAGATAAACAAAGATTTAAGTGGAAGAAATATCTCCATTCTGGAGTTGTTTTATGTGGAAGTTACAAATTGCTTTTTTGCTGTGTAATGTAGTTTTTCAAAATGCTAGTGATGTGCTATTGATATTTTAGATCATCTCTTTAATCATCTCAGGGAGTTACAAAGTTATCTAAGTTCATGGACTCACTTCCTCAAGTGGATATTAATAAAGAGCAGAGAAGAAACAACATTTTAAAATACAATATTAATAAACCTTTGGACAAGAGCAAAGATTAATTTGCAAGAACTAGGTACATAATAAAAAGCTTTCCTAGTGTTGTGGAAATGATCTGATCAGGGATCAGGTGCCCAATGTGGGGAACAGAAAAGAAACTGCAAGTGGTGGTGAGTAGAAGAATACTCTTCTACTGTGATGCAGAAGAATATGCTAAAATGTCAGTAGATTATCTTAGTTGTGCATGCATTTGGAGAGCCAAGATGGAAAGCAGGATTAAGCTGGCCTCTTGACCTGTGAGTAAAAAATGTGAAAAACAAATAATTTTCTTAGAAGGAAGGACATAAATCTCACCCTTGCTGTCCCTGAAATTTATGTGAACTCTGGCAGGAAAAAGCTGTAAAGAAAGGCAGCTCAAGGAGGTCTAAGCTTACTCAAGCTGAATGAGACAAGGCAGTTGCCAGGGTTAGAAAGAGGAGCTGCTCTCACAGGCAAGCACAGGAC
This sequence comes from Parus major, assembly GCF_001522545.3. NCBI lineage: Eukaryota > Metazoa > Chordata > Aves > Passeriformes > Paridae > Parus > Parus major. The sequence continues at coordinate 36,625,506 of NC_031774.1, read as the reverse complement.
ACAGTCACGAGGCTGTGGAAGCACACAGAGAAGCAGTAATTTTTCAGTGTTTGCCTTTGTCCCTCATGTCATATACAGATGCCAAAATAAACGTGTTTGCCATACACAGTGGTCAAATTTTCCATGTGCATCAGCTTCACTTGGTGTAAGTGCAGACAGCTGTGATGGGGGACTGGGTGTATATGTAGATGTTTAGGGACGTTCAAGAGATTATGATAAAGAAAAAGATAAATTCTACATTAAGAATGGAATAATTTGTTTTCTTTTGACCCTGAACACCTTTGCAATGTATGAAATTAGTAATATTGCATTATAATCTCATTTATAAGGTTTCCTCAAAGATGAAATAACAAAGACTACCAAGAGTAGTGCCTTCAGAAATGAATAGCATTCGGCTGAAGCTAAAAGGCCTTTTTTAATGGTGTCATGAAGTGCCATGTAGTACATTTCTGGCTGTATGAGTGATAGGAAGGATTTATCTTTGTTCTTGCAGTATTTGGAAGTGAGTCAGGAAAATGCATAATACATTTTATATGAACATTATATGAACAAAAAAGTATAATATGAACTTTTAAATGACCACTCAGATGCAAGTAATCAAAAAATGCATGTTTATATTTTTTTTGGTAAATTTTACTAAAAAAGGACAGCTGTTAGTTCAGGTGCCATCTGCAATGAATGAAGTAGAAGGAAAAAGTGAAAATAAATATTTTGTGTGTCTTTTTTCTGATCATTTTATGAAAGAACTGATATTCAGGAAAGGATATCTAAGTCTCAATGTTTGAAATGCACATCAGAACCCAAGTTACTTCTGCAGTGGACAGCCTGGGGACTAGTTTGATTAATTTCTGATGGTTCTTTAAGACTCAGATGCTGGGTTTGGTGTTGGAAGACATTGGACAGGATCTGAGGAAGGCCTGGCAAAAAAAACCTCAGCAATCTGGTACCTGGGTGGGCTTTTGGTACAGCTTAACCTGGCACTGCTTCAGTTTGCTTCTACTGACATCAGCTGCTGATTTTCCTCCTGGACAGTGTATGCAAGAACAGATCTGAGCTTTATGTTCAAGTTGTTTTGTTACCCAAATCTGTTTAGATGAAGGGGAGACTGGGACATTGGGAGGGCAAAACCCACCACCCTGCTGCTTTGTGGACAAGTATTTTCAAGACAAGAAATTGAGACAAAAGGATTGGTAATAATTCAGGGCAGAACTCATTCATTCTCTTCTATAGTGGACTTGACAAGATTTTATAAAGTGGCAGAAATTGTTTGAGTTGACCTTTTCCCCCTGACTTTTCCAGCTCTTTACAGTAATGCATTTTATACTTCTCTCATCTCTTTGAATGAAGACAACTCTGTGGTGGATTCTGCCTTCCTTCATCCAACTCCTTCTCCCATCCACTGTCTTGCTACAAGATCTCCACCATGTCTTGTAGAGATTTTGAGGAAGGAGCATATTTTCATCCTGTGCCCTTGAGTGTCTGTCACAATAAGATGCTTCCACCTGACTGTGGTATCCAGAAGCTACAACAGTGCAAATAAAATGTGGTAGCAGGAACTGCAATACTCAATTATCTCCCATTGATGCCTGAAGGAACTCTGGAAATATGGCCAGGATGTACCAAATCCTAGCCTTGGGCAACCCCAGGATACCACTGTTGATGCCATAAGTGTTGCACAGTGCAAAGGAAGGCTTAATACATCAGGCATCTGTCAGAGGAAGAAAGGGAGAATGAGATGGAATGTTTGATTGTTGTGTAAATAAAGAGAAAAAAATGAAGGTGTGGTATAGGATTAGAATAAGTGAATGTGATGCCATATGTGTGAATGTTGTACAAACAAAAGTTAACAATTGATTGTATTTGGAGACTTTGACTTTTTATAGAGAGAACATTCATGTTTTATGTTGTTTTTATCACTGGTTTAGAGCAATTCAACAGGAAATAAAAAAAAAGTTTTATATTATTTTTTAAAGTGAAAAATATATTTCTCTTGCATTTTTTTCCTCCTGCCTGTCTTCAAGAACCCTGATAGGACTTCAGAGCTGTAGACTGGCTTATAAGCAAGAGACAACTGCTGCTTTAAAAGCAATTTAATTTTAATACAACTTCTTTTTGATGCAAGATGCACCGAATGGCTCAGAGAATTAGTAAAAAAACCCTTTGAAGTCTTTAATTTCTTTATTTCAGCATCTAATAGGGCCCAAGTTTGTATACTTCATTTTAAAAAAAACCAAACCCTGTAATTAGCATTAATTGTCCTTTCTGGAGAAGGCTTTGGAAAAAAGCCAAGGATTAACTGAAAAGAGGAATGGACATGCCTTCTCCTCAGGGGTATGCAAAGTTCAGCTTGGAGAGATTCTGCTCAGTGTGGGACCTTTACACTGGGCAGTCATGTAGGAGTTGACTCTTTCAGTAAAGCAGCTACAAGTTAACATCTGGCCTTTTGATTGTTTTGTGGTTTGTTTTTTTTTTTCTTAACCATCAGCTGGACTGGAGGTTCTTCAATGTGGAGAGCAGGCCTTCCTAACTTCATCCAGTAAGGTGTTCCTCCTACTCTGTTGTGATGTCAGTCTATAAAATTTCCTACATGGACCTTACAGTATTTATTTAAAATTTTATTTCCTGTGTATACCACTGACAGAAGTAATGTGAATGTGATGTAATGTTAAGAAGATAAATATTTAGAATTGTCTGCCTGTGGGAAAGGCATTTAACTGTATTCTTGCCCCTTAACACATTTCTGTTAACTTTTGAAAGTGTTAATTACACCTTCCACTCTATTAAGTTGCAGGTGTATTACACACACAGAAAACAAAGTTTTCTGTTCAGGATTGCGCAGAAGAGTGCCTAAAGCAGATCTGTGGAAGATGCTCTGAAGCAATCTACTGAAAGCTTACTATGTGAAAAGTTATTTTGAATTATTTGTGGGATTCTTAAATTTTGTAAGAGTGATTAGTATTGTATGAACTCTTCTTAATGAAGAAAAGATTCCCCCTTGCTCTCTAATAGTAGCTCTATTCTAGAAACCTGGTGACATTCTCACTGCAGAGCAGCTCAGAGGAATTTGGATGACTGAGAAATGAAACTTCTAAAAGGCTCTGTGTGTGTGTGTATCACCTGTGCTTAAGGGACTTGAAGTCTTGCACTCACTGTGTATCTCAGCAAAAAAATCACATTGAGTGACTGCATAGATCAAAAGTAGTTTTTTGCATGCCTTCTGCACCACATCCCCTCCAGTCTCCATTCTCCCTTGACAAGGGCAAGGGACTGCCCTAAGCTCTAATGCAGTCCATGGCTGAAAATTGATTCCCTTTACCACTTTTATTCACATCATTTAATCAACTTTTGTATCACAAATACTGCAGGTAATTGTAAACAATTTTCGAGATAATAAGTATTTGTTATATTTTCCCTTCTCCCTGGAGGAATATTTTGCTTTTGTTATTTCGGCAACTATAAAATCTCTATACTAGCTTTTAAAGTGCAGAAACATTGAAACTGGGCTTCAAACATAGTAATTCATGTAAAATTGCCATTGTAAGCCTACCCATGCTGTGTTGCCTCAAAAAAATGCCTCTAAAATAATGCTTTTGTAGCAGAAACATTTTCAGCAAAACCTTCTACAAGATGACTCAGAAGATTCAAGAGGAACCTTTAGGAATGGTCTCCCCAAACAAATTGTTCTCCTGAGCTGGGAATTGCATTTTACTACCTCTTAAACTGACTTTTACCTCTGACTTCCTTAAACATATGGAGTCTTTCCTTAACTTGTTCTTTGCTTTTTGTCTTGAGTCCCTGCTGTGGAAAGGTCTAAAATGACAGCAGCTCCAAATGAAAAGGCATCTTTAAGACCAGGATTGAGAGACTTTGTAGGATGAGGCTCCAGTGACATCACTCTGCCAAATTTTTCATCTGAAGCTATTTGAATAGTCATTTCCTTGTTGGTGGTTGTTGGTTGGTTTTGTTGTTTTTTTCCTTTTCCTTTCTACCACCAGCACCTTTCTCCTTGCTTCTGTATGTTTACCCTCATAAAATCAAGGAGCAGCTCCATACCTCCATACCTATATGGGCATGCTATTTTTAAACGTGGTTTGTTAAATACTCTTTGATAAATATTATAAGAACATCACTGCTTTTTTGCCTGATACAAATATCTGGATATCCATTTTGCCATCAGTAATAAGATTGCCTTTGGGGTGGTTTCTCTTATCCAGCTGTGGAACTTTTGCATTACAGGAATGATTGGACTTGATGAGCTTAGAGGTCTTTTCCAACCTGGATGATTCTATAAATCTGTTCTGTATTTACTGCTAAAAATAGGGGTTGCTCTTTACTGTAAAGTGGCTCCTTGCCACTAGGTGGGTACCCTTTTCTTTGATACCTATGCTAAATTTATAACTCTGTCTTAAAACACAGTGTAATTTGCCTGAGGCACTTCTGAAAGCTTTGCTAGAGCTCAGTTTAGTTTGACCAACAGAATGGCTAATACTTACTTGGATTTCTCTTTACATATATCTTAGTGTGTGCTGCTCTGTGGTTTCCTTCATTAAGGTACTGCATTAAAAACTGGATTCCCATCCCATGTTAGGTAGCTCTGATCTCACTAGGTAATTTGAGTTATTTTGATATCAAGCTATTTTTTCCTTTCCAGAGTGGATTTCTAATTGTAGAATGTCTCATAAATCATCTTTTCTTAAGTAATGTTTATTCAGCAGTGAAGAAAATGGAGTAATGGTTAAATGGTGAGTATCTGTGCCTGTGAGTTTGCCAAAAGGGGTGAGGCAAAAGAACCATAAGGGTGTGAAAGCTGGTGCATGCCTTCAGGCAATATTTTAGTCTAACTGTGTAGGTTTCAGATGGTCTTAGTTTTCATCTCACAGTTTTCAGTTATTCCAGTAGGTTAAAATTGTTCTAGCCCAGATTGTTTTGCTCCTAGAAAAGTGAGTGTACAAGCTGTGCTAGATATAATCAGCACAGGGAAGTGAAAAGTATCTGGAAATAGGAATTATTCATGCTGAAAGTCCAGTTTTTACTTGATTCAACTGCTTGTGAAACTGGCACGATGCAGCAAAGGATTCTGTGTGTTGTGGCAACAGAAGCTGACAGGAGTGTTGTTCTGCTGTACTAAGGCTGCTTCTTCAGCTCATCCTTGGCTTCTTGCAGGTGCCACATTCTCCTCTTCTGAGCAGAGGGTTTGTGGCAAAAGGGTGTGATCAAAGCCTTGAGGTAACGTGAAGCCAAACTCTGGCAGTGTACGTGGTCTTCTGGAAGCCAGTGAGGATGGATGTAGCTGCAGTGTTGACAGACGTGAGGGGTGGCAGGGTTCTGCCAAGATGAACACAGGCTCTCTGTGTAAGATGCTAGTTGTTATATACTCTTCACCTCACTAAATCTGGGTTTGAAATTCTTCCAGCTGAATGTCTGTAAGGGTCTCTTGAGCAGATCTTTCATGCTGGTCTATCTCATAACAATGCCAGTGAGTCCTGACAGAGACTCCTTTAATTCCTGCCTGTGCTGAGTGAAAAATTTTCCTGCAGTACTTTAATAAATAGATATTTACCTCCGAGTTGATGAAAAGTCCCAGTGTGACACTGCTGGGAACTGGTGCATTTTCTATAGAGTATGAACAGTGTCAGTACCAACTTCTTTGCTTCCTCTGCAGGGATGCCCTTGTTTTAGAGGTCCTAGAAAATTCAGCCCTCCAGATGGATCAGTCGTCAGCCTATTGAAGTTTCCATCGAGATAGGGAGTTTGCTGACTGGTATTGTCACACCTGTGTTCTTTTGATGGCCTTTGTAACAGCTTCAGAGTCGAGCTGGGCCTGAATCTTTTACTTTCCTTATTCTGCTTCACAGAACAGCTTAGTTGTATTTTCCTTCAAATAGGTGTTTATCTAACTCACATATATGGAGGAAGTTTGTTAAAGATTGGGTTTGTGTTGTGGTGTGGAATTCAAGTTTATAAATGTTTCAACAGACATGTATCTCCTTTGATGCTGTGCTGGTGGGTGTTGCAAAGTTGGCCTATGGTTGCTCTATGTGAAGCCTGAGGGAGGAAATCTTGTTACTCAGGAAGGGTGAGAATAAAATTGGAAGAGGTGTGACTCCAGGTAAATGGAATAGCTTTTGGGAAAGAGAACACTGGTATAAAATGTTCATATAGATTAAATCAAGACACGTAGAAAAAAGCAGTGACATCTTTAAAGATGGTTTATGTCAAACTTCTGTAAAAATACGCTATGAGCCCAGGTATGTATGGAATCACCTCTGACTGTCAGATGCTTCTTGTCTATTCTGGCCACAATTCATATGTATAAATATGCCAAAGTGCTATATCCTGTGATAACAAAAAAGGATGGCGTGGTTGAGTGTTACATGCATTTCTGAAACACTCTGAAATAGCATTAAGTGACCTAAAAGCCAGTCTATCATATCTGTCAGGATGCAGAATGTATTTTGGTAGCTTTCTCCTACCAATGTTGTGCCTGGAGGTCCTACCACTTAGTATTTTCTTGGTTCCATATGTAAATCAAAAGGCCAAGGAGTAAAACAGGAGGAGATATTGCCTGTCTCAAGGGGTCAGAAAACCTTTCCACATTTGTCAAAATAACTGGATTGCAGACTATGCATCCTAGCTAACTCTCTGGTTAAGTTGTGAAATACTATTTTTCAAATACTGACTTCCACTTCTATGGCTCCTTTGGAGGATGAGTTGTTGTGGTAAGTTTGAGGGGTCTTTTTTAGTCTAAAATTAAATACAGCCAATGCAATGAAGTTGTTATTTGTAGTGAATTCTATCTGCATGGCTGAAAGGCAGCAGATTAAGGCCTGAAGTTTTGGTTTAATTTTGAAGCTTGCTGGTTTGGTCTTTCACCCATATACTGTGCAACTTCATCTCTCAGGATGCTTTCAGAATCCAAGAACTTGCCAGTATAGCAGCTCTATTTTCCTCCTTTGTGACACGACATAAAAAAATTTCAGATTTAGTTTCAATATTTGTATTTTGGCCTCTTCAGAGGGAATAAGCAGTGGTTCAGGTCTTCAGCTGATGAAATTAGTTAATTAATCCCCACCTAAAGATTAAATGGAAGTGAAGGCCTTTGTTTCCCCAAGAGCGTGAGATAAGTTGGTCAATAGCCAGAGGGTTTGGCTAATAACTGAACTTGTGGTGAACAGAAATAAACTATTGCAAGATGCCTTAGAGCTATGGAAGCTATTAAGCCAAAATTTCTGTTATGTTTTCCTGCTGGATCATCAAGTTCCCCTGAATTGAAAACTGGTGCTCTTGAGACTCATCAGGAGAACTGTGAATTAAGGTCAATATTTACTGCATGGCTCTGATGCAGGATTTTGGGAAATGGAAAGTATTAGCATTGTATTCATTGCTACAGTAGGAAAACAATGAAAATATTCAGGCACAGCATGAAAAAAAAAAAAAGGAGAAACTTGTTTTCAGTCATGGCTGTTCAGAAGTTAGTCATGGATAATAAAAATTTCTTCAGCATATCAAACTGAATGCTTGGCAACTGTTGGTCTTGAGCAATTCTGAATTTTCAAACAGTGTTGAAGATGCATCTGAGACCAGCACTTTCTTTGAAGGGTCTCAGCTTCCTATGGCTGTTGTAATAAACCAAATATTTGGTTTCAGTAGCTTTAGTGAGCGCTCTTCTGTGTGGGCCAAGCAAATTCCCAGTTCCCTGAGCTGTAATTTGCTGGCAGCAACACTTTGATGTTTCCTCAGAAGAGGTAAGGAAAAGTCTGCCTAAAACTCACTTTTGTTCCTGGCAGACATCAATGCAAATATCTGAGTATTTTACTTTCTGTCAAAAAATGTGGGCTGAATTGTCATCCCTCTGGAATAAATCAAGTCTGTATATGCTATCATAAAAAGAACTACAGGAATTTTTGGTTCTTGGCACAAAGCCATGCAAAAGGTGCCTGAATCTTTCTTTTACTTTAATGGTACTCATTCCATACCACTTGTTCAAGATAAACTCCCTGGTTTTTTGTTATTGGCCAAAAGTCTATAATTTGGTTTTCAAATATATTACTTGTTGCCAAACACCTCCATTTATCTTTCAGTTTTGTTTTCTTCAGTTAGGCAGTAAACATTTCATTACAACTGTCACTGAAAGTTTTCTGCTTTACTTTTGACTTGGGTATCTGTGTGAAAAAACCCATGACAAATATTTTAAGTAGTGTCTAATACCTGTGCATTATCCCATGTCATGTGCTGGGGTTTACTTGTTTCAAAAAGCCCACCTCTCCATTTGACTGTATTTCACATTTTCTAATATAGATTTTAATTTCATGGCAGGAGTCCTTCATTTCCCAGGTATGCAGTTTACTTGGTTTCTCTTCACAGGTTATTCTCTGTTCACCCCAATGTGGCTGAGGGTGGAAAAGAGCAATAGCTTCAGAACATGGATGTGAGCTAGACTACCTGTTTTTGTAGTTACAAAGATAATGCTGATTGCTTTGGATATCTCTAGTATGTTTTAGCTTGTATCAGTACAGACTGCAGAACACCAACTATAATGAAGTCCAAATCTAATGCACCATAGAACATATTTTAATTGCCTTTATCTAAGCTTTCATCCTTCACTTCTACATTGTTATCTCCTGCAGTTTTGTGATAACTGGCTTCCTATTCTTTCCCCCCTGCCTCTCACCTATCTTGGTTTAGAGAGAAATTTTTTTACCTTTATCTGTTTTTTAAAATTTTTCTTATCCATTATCTAAATATACTTCTGTTTTCCTTTTAAGGTAATACCCTAATACATAAACTATTTTTTTTTTTAAACAATCTAATGTCCTGGAATTTGATTCCTGCCACCACTGATTACATCAACTCCACCTTCACCTGTATATATGTGCATGTATGTGCATCTGTTCCCACCAGCACAAGATCAGATTCATGTTGTAAACCAACAGACCTACATATCAAGTCTGGAGGCAGGAGGGTCATTCATTTAGAAGATTCAATTCTACAGCCTAAATAATGTAAGGATTTCCATAAAGCTTTTGAAAATAATTATACAACTGTACTCTGATTTATTTTTCTTTCCCAATTGAATGGCCTTATTTTAAAATGAGTCTTCTCATAAAGGATGCATTGTAAGTAATGCAGATAAATAAGCTATTTGACAGGGGGATGTGGGCTACTGGTCAGTTAACTTTAGAAGTTATAACATTTTGTTTGCATTTGTTGGAATAACCTAGACCTAGGATATAATTTCCCTCTCAAAGCTTTGACATTATGGAGCTTTGGGGACACTGTGTGCTGTATGTTTCCATTAGGCACAGAGCAAGAATATTTTTATGTCAGTGTCTCTTTATTTTTCGGAGATGAGACAATAGAAGTAGTAATAATGTGTGGAAGAAGGCCAGGTGGCAAGAGTAAAAGCCAGGGTCATGACAGAGTGTACTAGTTTGAAGCAGGAGCTAAACATCATGTTTGGGACTAAACTACCCCTTTAACACTCCAGTAAGGAACAATGAACCCAAGGAGAAAAGGACATGCTTTCTGAACCCCTTGCCCCCAGCTGGCTCTTAGCTGATTTACACAGATCATCAGCTTCAGAAAATGCTTTTTAACTTGATGTCAGTACCTGTTTTCCAGGTTCCAAGCCAAACTGGAGAAAGATTGTGTGGGACCCCAAGGATTTTTGCTTGTCTGAGAACTTCTGGTTATTTGAATTTGTCTGTTCTTTCTCTTTCTCCCTTAGATAAAAGGCTCCTTCCTACAGAGGGAAAACAACCCTGAGTGTAGGGGGATGATGTGGCCAGATGAAAAAACTATTGTGCCTCTGTGTGGATAATTCCCAAGGCTGTCTATGTTTCCAGCTAAAAAAAATCATGAACTGGGTTCACTTTCAGACTTTCCTTAACCATAATTTGATGCTGACATGATTTGTTCCTAATCTCCATCCAATAAAATTTCTCCTGTTGACTCTATCCTCATCAATGTGAGCTATGATTTGTTTGGCTGCAGTTTGAAGATACTGAATTAGTAATTTTTCTTATACATGTATCCTTCCTTCTGAGCCCTTACATTTGCATTCATTCTTAAACAGCTTCTGACTAATTAAATCAGGCCTATTCAAACTCTGAAAGAGAAGAGTAAAGGTCAAAAAATGTCAGACACCCTTAACAACCTCTATTAAATCTTGCTAAACTGAAGGTGCTCTTACTTTCAGTCCAGAAATGGCATCTTAGATTGCAATAATTGATGTGACCTCCAAATACTTACATATTATCAAGTATTCCACTGAACAAAAGAGGAAAGAATGGGATAAATGTGCTTAACAGAAACTGCTCTTTAGCTCAAGTCCCCATACAGCACTGGGAAAAGAAATATTTTATCATGCTGTGCAAATTTGAATGTAAAGAGTGGTAGAAACAATGTCCACCAAATTTACCGAATCTTCTCTGGCATTTATTTTTAAGCTAGAGAGAGAAAGATAAAAGCACTTTGCTGCATTCAGTCAATATATCAAAATTGTTCTCTGTATATTTGGAAGGGTTTGATACTCTGTGAGGGGAGTCAAGGTGCTTGAACCTGAAATATAGGTAGTAGAAAACGGAGACTTCGTTTAATTTTAATTGGCATAGGCTGTCCTGTGTGTTAAAAATAGCAATTTAGGAAAATTGAAGGCATTTGCATCACCATTTGGTCTGGCTACTTTCCTGGCAAGTCTGAGATTTGGGGTTGAAGTTGCTTTATAGTTTTGCATTTTGAGAGGGAAAGATCTTGCCTCTCCAAGTGGTGCCTGTGTCCATAAAGAATACAGAAGAATGGATAGGGTCTTCTAGTGGATTGAGCTTGAGGATCTACTTCAGCCAGGAACGAAGCAGAGAACTTGATTCTCTTTCTTTTATCCTCATTCTTCCAAGTCCCGAGGTATTTAGTGAGTTGGGGTAGGAGAGCATTTACACCTGCTGCTCTGTGACTGGGAGCATCCCCAGCTTCACTGACAGCTCCTATTGCTGGATGTCACTAGAAGCAGCAGAAATTGCAGCAGGGTCAGAACAAGTCTCTAAAACCAAGTAAGGTGATCCCCATGTATGTGTGAGCAGGTGTTCCAGGGCCTAGCCAGCTGAAGTGAGAGCCCAAGAACCTCTTCTTTCTTTGAGGGAACAAGAGCTCGTTTCATTTCCAAAATACACCAATAATAAACATTTTTTCATTGTTTAAAATGTTAATACACATATGAGAACATGGAAATGGCATAAGCAACACTCTCCTAGACAAGGTCTAGTCTGCATAATGAAGGACCAAACACAAGTTATGGTTTGAAGCTGATTAGAGGTTTAGAAGTGGAGACTTCTGGGACTTCTTCCTTTTTTCTTTTTTTTAACTTGATTGTGACTAATAGACACTTTTACAGAGTTAGAATTATATTCCAATGATGTGAGTAATGAAAATCCACATCTTAGATCATTTAGGCTTCAGAAACAGCAGAACAAATTTTTCTGAAACACTGAGTTGCTTTTGAGGTCTTTGAAGGCACAACATGGCACTAAGGCAATAAATTCTTTGTGATTCTCGAGACTATCAGGAGGAGCTAGAACATCACTAGTGAATTCAGAAAGAGTGATGATAAATTCAGGAGGTCTGTGGTACTTGTATTAACAGCCTCCTTGGTGTTTCTACTAGACGGAGACGATCTGGAGGAATTCCTGGGAATGGGCTAAATTACCCAGACACTGGAATCCTTTTCCACTTGGAGTGGTGTCAGCAGAGAAAGGAAAGGCTGAATACATCCAAAAAAATAGTTTTTAGCCCATGCAGTCAGCGAGGTGTGAGAATGACTGGAGTAAAATAAAAATGTTTTCTGACAGGAAGGAATGGATTGGTTATGTGCAGAAGTAAATCAGCTGCATAGAAGTTGAGTATATGGTGAGAATCAGCTGCGTGGAAAGCAACACTCCCTAAATGACCTTTAGATCCACACAGCTAAAGGTTCATCAGTTTGAAATTACTGTCTTGGATGAAAATGGCAAACTTAGCATGAGCCTCTGAAAATATAAGAGTATTTAAAAGTAGCTTTCTGAGCACTTGGATAGAGGGCTGTTAGTAAAGAGAAAACCAGCTTGATAAAGGAGAAATGAAGCTGCCTCATCCAAGCATGTATAATAGCTATTGCTATTCAATACGGCTGAAAGGTTTTTCCTGCAGCTAATGGAAAATTCTGCTTCTAGGGTGTCACTAATTTTGATAGAGATTTCAGTGTCTTCAGTTGTCTTACACTGAAAATGGGATGTGCAAATATTCTTGTTTTCTTGTGTGTTAAATCCAAAATTACTGACCCTTGGTGCTACGACCATGTTGCTGATAGTTGCTTAAAAGGTTGCCTGTGGAAAACCTAATTTCTGTCTCGACTTCAGAGTCACATCATGTAATTTAATGTGTTCTTCTCCTATCGACATCCTTGGCAAAAGTAATCTTCATTATGAGACTTTAGATTTGTTTAGTTAAAAAACAAACATAAAGTCTATAAAAACCACACACAACTTATTGCCTTTATATTCTTATCATCCTGTGTTTTATGTAACATTTTCTTATATTCCATTTGGTTTTGAACGGAATTTTAGGTGGCATGTAGTAATAACTGGCTAAGGCTCATTTGCACATGTGATTTCCACCCTTGTGTCTCCTGATCCACTGAGATCGATACAATTTCAGAAGCATTAAGAACTTTGATACTTTTAATCTGGACCCAAGTGTTCAAGCGTTATGGAGTACGTTGAAGTCCAAATATTTATTTTAAGGTGTCAAAACATGAATGTTGTGGGATGCCTAGAACCAGTGTAACCTCTTTGAAGCCACTGGCATGATTCTGACTTTCATGGGGTGTATCTGGCTCATTACCCAAGACTTGCAAAGGAAGGGCTATGACTATCAGCTTCAGACCCCTTTTAATACTTCTGTTTGAGCTCTGCACTCTGGAGAAGTGTGGGGTTTATTTGAAATTTTAGACTCAATTATCTTTTATTTGTGCACTTCAGATACAGCATTAATAATAAATGCTTGTACTTCCTGCATGCTGAGCACACTCTTAAATTACTGCATGCATTGTAAAGTTCAGTATTACTGGGAAGCTCTGGTCCACTTGCTTTTTTACTTTAATCAAAAATCAGAGCTATCTCAATCAAAAGCTTTTTCTTAAATTTAAAAGACCTCATCCTTCTCTGGAGCCTGGTGTGGGATTCCTGGAAATGTTAGACCAGTTTTTTCCTAGTGACTTAAGAGCCGAAACTGTGGGCAGCAGAGTTAGCTCTTAGCCTTTTCTGTTCAGAAGTTTCATGCAAGGCCTCGGCTAAGGCCATGAGTGTAGTGAGCCAGCCTATGTTTGATGTATTGTGGGGCACAATGACCAAAGCTTTAGTTAGACATGTAACTGCCAAGTGTAGGAACAAGAGGACTGTTCTGCCTCTTGCCAGAGGGGCTCTGCTTAGGGATGGCTGAGGAGGAACCAGAGAAGTTCAAAATAATCAGAAGTGTCCCATGAACATCTTATCGTGACCCTTCTTGCAAAGCAAATATCGTCTGTCCCTGATGCAGGATGCTATGAGAAGTGGCAGAGTGTGACGTCATTGCCCCAGTTTTGTTGATATATTTATTACCTGTTTTTAAACAAGACATAATGGCTTCTCTGGGGGCTTTCCACTACCTCTTTTTTCGTTTGCCTGCTTTTCTAGAGCAGGATGCAGACTGGTTGTCTGTTTTATATGCTGCAGGGACATTGTTGCTCATTGGTAAGCATTTTTGGCCATAATTCTCTTGACAGCTTTCTTTTTTAGGGGTCTGAATGAGGGGTAAGCATATGATAGGAGGTGAGTGTAAATTTACCTTGTGATGCAGGAAGAATCTGATATCCCTGTCAGCTGCAAGGATTATAAAGTCACCAAGGAGTGTTGTTTTCTTTGCTTCAGCCTTCTGAAGTGCCAGGGATCTTGTGTTAAAGCAAAGTATTTTCTGCAGCTTGCATGAGTTGCATGCATTCACGAGTTTTTAAATGTGCACTTAATCTGCACATTAAATATTAAAGTTCCCCATAACTGAGTTACTGGGTTTTAAATTGCACGTCTCAACATCGCCAACTGGTTTTTAAGCGACTACACTTTTATTGTCTTGTTATGCAAAGAAAAAGATAGCAAGCTTTGTTAGAGCCCCTGACTGTCTAGGAAATCTGCGAGTTGATGGGCTTGATATCCCAGATTTTCTTCAGACAGTTCTCTTGCAATTCAAATAATTACATTGCCCAGTAAAACCAGAGAGAAAAACAATTTTCAGAAACAACAATCTGAGTTGGCCAGAGGGTAACTACTTTCATTATACACAGGGGAAACATGAAACCTACTTGTATTCCAGGAAAAGAAAGGGATCAGAGTATTCTGTCATATAGATGTAATACCAAGAAAACAAACTTGGCCTCTGTTACAGCTCTGTTAAGTTTCCTTAGAGGTCAGCACAGGATTTTTTTTCCTCCATAAATGTAATGAGTGGGGCCCTACATGATCACAAAAAAGGATTTAGGATTTGTCAGTATATTCTAGAGGCAGAGAGGGAAAACCTCTTAGTATTGAGGATAGTAAGATATGGTTTCATGGTTAAACCTGTTCATCCTGTCTTATACTGGGATGAATACAATTTCGTTGACTGCAAGGGAATCTGAGAACTAGCATTTCAGCTTTGGCAGTGGAGTAAGACCTCAGTTTTCTACAGTCAAGAGCCAAAGTCACCTGGATCTAGTTTGTTGGGAGGCTTAACCTGCTCTGCCTCTTGAAAAGGGCCTCTCCAAAGTTTTAATTGTCATGGTGAGAGGCTTTTTCTTGCAAAGTGACAGCGGAGAAAAATGCCAGACTTGTTTGCATCAGATCTAATATTGGTGTACTCTCTGATGGATTATTTGTGAATGGTAACCTTATGAAATCAGGAGGAATTATCCTTGGTTGTCATGATCGTCATTGTCAGTGATTGTTCCTGGAAATGCCCACATGGCTTGACCCTGACGACTGTACATAGGGTGGTGCAGTTCTTGCTTCAAAGCCATTACATTTCTGTAATGACATTGTACAGGTTTTGGGAGGAAAAAAGCTGTATGATTATGTGGCCATGGTTTCTTCTGTGGTAACTCTCTGCATAAAGTAGCTTTCTGTCTCCCTGACTTCTCCAAGTAGGAATGACATGTTCACAACTCAAGACCATTAAGGAAGAAAACCAGCAGAGGGATTTAGAGTAATGAGGTTGGGGATGACATAATTGATGACATGACAAAAGGAAATTATTTTGGTAGCCGGTGTTTCTAGCAACATTGACAAATTAGTGTAAAGTTACAATGACAATGTAGTTTTAATACCTTGACAACAACTCTGGTAGGCTGGCCAAAAGGGGCATTCAGAAAGGAGTCCCTCAAGGTGGAAAAGGAAGCAAAAAATGTTTCAGTGTGACTACAATGATTCTTTCAGTTTCAGCTGACCCTGGAGGTAGAGTAAGAAAAGACAGATTCCTAGAACCACTGCCATTGGAAAAGACCTCTGACATGATAGAGACCAACCTTTGACCAAACACCACCACACCAACTAAACCATGGCACTAAGTGCCACATCCAGTCATTTCTTGAGCCCTGGCAGGGATGGTGACTCCACTGCTTCCCTGGGAAGCCCATTCCAATGCCTGTCCATCCCTTCAGTAAAGAAATTCTTCCCAATGTCCAGCCTGAACCTCTCCTGTCACAGCAGGAGGCCGTTTCCTCCTGGTTGTCTGGGAGAAGAGCCCAAGCCCCACCTGGCTACACCCTCCTTTCAGGTACTTGTGGAGAATGATAAGGTCATCCATGAGCTTCCTTTTCTCCAGGCTAAACAACCCCACATCCCTCATCTGCTCCTTATATGACTCACAAGTGGGAATATACAGAGAGAGACAATAGCTCAGTAGGACTGATGTACATCTGCAATTCCTTGGCACAGTGGAGGGACTTGGACAGCAGACTTAAAGGGAGGTATTTTGAAGAGGGAAAGAGGCTGGATGTTCATTCCACACCCAGGGAGACAGCCTGGGCAACCTAGATTTGACTGATCTGAACACAAAAAGAGCCAAACATTCCAGTGTTGGATTTTCCCCTTCGTTTTTCAAAATGAAATTACAGGCATTAAACCCAGCAGTTGAAAAGCCTGCTGAATGAGTTTCGTTGGAGACATTATATGTGACAGCTTTGACAGAGGGCTCATGATATCACAGGGAACATGAACAGAATGTAGCACTTGGGTTGTCCTGTCAGTCCACCTTCATTATGTTACCACTAACTGCCTCATTCCTGGCCAGCCACAACACAGAATCAAAAAAAAACCCCAAAAACCCAAACCAAAAAACTCCATATAAACATTTTCTGCTAGGTGAACTTTGTATAGAAAAGCCTAGAAATATTGCACTTGATTACCTGAAACTGCTCATGCTGCCTGGAGCTGAAGAGAGTGTCTGTCATCTTGCAGCTTGTGATTTGAGGCAGGATTAGATCTGCTGTAGATCAGCAGCCATTAGGCTGACCGTAATTCCATAGTATGTGGATGTTACAATGGTGAATTGCCACATGCTTGGCACTCCTGGGCAGTGGGAATGGATCTGCCTGGAATACAATAGTCTTGCAGTTAGCTCGGTTTCCTCAGAAGGAAACTAAACAGAGGGTGAGAGTACAAGAAAACTGCCTGTGAAATGACTGCTGACAGTCTGCAGATTTCTGTGACATTCTTATGTTCCAAACGCACAATAAAGGGTGTAGTTTGTAGCTGCTAATCTGGGCAGAACTATTGTTAAGGGTTTTAACTCTTGTTCTGTAAGGCAGCAGATGCTCAAGGTGCAGGTGTTGGTATATTGATTGTTCCCACTTCTTTGGTGTAAGGAAATGCTGCTGTCATGCTCCTGGGGAGAGCTGGGACAGGTGACACGAGTGGTGGAGGAACAGGAAATCTCAAGTGTGGCAGGAGCCCAGCTGCAGGCAGTCCCTGGCTGGAGAGGGTCCAGCACCTGTGCAAGGCACCACTTCCCTGCGGCGTTTCTGGTCACCTCTACACTGAGCACTCTCTCCTGCAGAATTTCTGCAGAATGTCTTAGGCAACAGAGGGGAGTATTTCTTGCTTCAGGCTCTTCTCACAAGATGAGGGGATTAAAGAATAACATGTCCAAGATACTGCCATCCTTCCTTTAATTGTAAATCAAGGTGGTTAATATATTTGCATAAAAGATGTCCACCTAGTTAATCAAGCATCAAAGTGTTGATCAAGTGAACCATTTTCTAGCAACTTAGCTCTGAGATGAAATACATAATTGTCCTTCAAGCAGGAAAAATAATGGCAATGCTTTCCAAATAAGTGCCAGTATTGATCTCCTTTGAGAGATCAGGTAGCAGCCTCAGGTTCTTACAAAGATGACGGACTGGACTAACAATTGATGTGTGCATTCCTCCTGTAAGACTCTGTGAGGAAGCATTAACTATTTCCTATTGCTTCTACTTTCCATGACCTGATAGTAACCTGACCAATTCTCCCTAGGCTCCCCATCGGTAGGAGTCATAATCTGTGTGCTCTTGGACAAGTCATGCTCTTGGGTAAGTCACGATGAAGATACACCAAATCAGTTGTAATGACAGTAACATCCACTACTGAATTTACACTTTCTGTTAATTTGCACATATGCTTTTGCATTGGCAATCCCAGCAGAAAAAAGCCCTTGGTGCAAAAAAAGAGTAAGTCTTAGGTGTTACTTGAATTTGAAAACTGAATTTGGGAAACCCTGGTGCCAGCAAGTGGCTGGAAATACATCAGTCATGCTTTTCAGACAAGAGGGCAGTAGCTTTGAATCTTTGAGTTAGTTTGACACATAAGTCAAAGGAGACACTGAAAATTTCAAGTAGACTGGACTCAGTGTTTCTTTACCAGACTCCCTTAAGAGGAATATCCTATAAGCTATTGACCTCAGGCATTTTAATAATAGCAGCTGTAGGCAATATAAAAAAGCCTTGTTTAATATTTTTTAAATATTGGTCTCTTTCCTTGGACATATATGTGATGTTATCTAAAATATTTATTTAACTGAATAGCATGAATAATTTTGACTGGAAGGAAATTCCAGGACAGTAAATCCCTGTTTGTGAAACTTAGTGGATGATCTGACAGAGAAGAAAATCCACTTGTTTTCACCTCTGCACTGCATGATTTTTCAAGCTATCTTTACATTCAAGTCAGCCAAATTCAGGTGAATATACGTCTGTCAACATTTGGTCTTGGTCATCTTTTCTCTTATTTCATTATTTCCTGGGCTTAAACCCCAAAAGTATTTAAAGTGAAAAGGGCAGCTAGAGATGTCTGGTCAGTTATGAATGAAAAGAGGCTATTAGACGACCTGTCAAATGTAATACGTGGTTAATTCTCTTCTTTTTTCCAAGGCTAGCTGGGAGTTTAAATGTCTCTCTTACTTCATAAGTCGTCTGTTGAAAAGAAACCTTTCCTCACCAGGATAGAAATAGTTGTACCTAATAGTCCAGATATAGCAAAAGTACTTTCACCCACTATGCCATTATGTGTAGGTATGCTAAGAGGATGAATACACTATAAAAAGTCCACTTTTGTGGAACCCTGCATAATATTATGCTTTAAGTCAAAATTCAGAGAAATGTGACAGGCTATAAAGTACAATTAAAACGGAGTACATCAGTAATAAGGAGCCACAAAGCATGCATAATCATGAGATAAATGACCTCAATGGACAGATGATGATGAGCCAAGGAGAAGCCAAGGTCAATTATCAGAACTTCTAATTTTAATGCTATAATTAATAAAGAATATTTCAACAAAGAATGTTTAAAGAATAATTGTATTCTGGTATTAAAACCTGTTAAACATTAAACTTTTGCAATTTATGCAAATGAATCTGATAAGAAGAGACAATTAAGGTTTATAATTAACAGATAAATACAAATGATCCAGTGATGAAGGTCTTGGTTTCTCCTCTGTCTTATGAGACAATGTAATTGATTTTTATAAATGCTAATTTATATGCACTGCTAACCATTAATACATTGAAGAGATCATTTATTAAATTAAAGATGAATAGTGGTGTATGCAAAGATAGTACCTGAGTTTTCAACATTCTAAAGATGAAAAGGAAGCAGAAAAAACCCAAAGCTTTGAATGATTTTGCTTTGGGGTTTTTTTTTCCCCCAAACAACTTTTGACAGGCCAAGTACAAGGTATAGGAAAAAAAGTTTAATGGAGATAAACAGTCTTTGTTCAGTAAGTCTTTACGTGACAGTAAGAGGGATTTTTGGCACAATGCTTGCCTTTTAACATTTGTTCTCATGGACTAGAAGTAATGTGCATTCTTATTTTTTCTTTGCTGTGCTCTTTCTTTGTGTTCTTGTTTAAGAAGATGGCACGTTCACCCTGGAATGAAGCTGTTTTTAGCAGAGCAGGGGGAATTTTTCAGGACAAGTGTGCTAACTTGGCATTCTCTCACAGTCACCTCCTTGTTTTCTGAGGTGTTACGTTGACTCCCTTCTTTTTTAAGAGTTAGTGACTTCTCCTTTTAAAATGTATGATGGCATTTTGCCAGCCCCTCTACTTAAGAGTACAGATAGTAAGTTTCTCTCCTTTCTTTCAGTTAAATCAGTATTAGGGGGAATTCTGAACCAGCTATAAAAAGAGATGCATTTTACATTATATTTTGTATCCACCCTCAGAACATTAATGCAGTTTTGCTTTGCAGGAGAAACTGCAAACAATAGTTACAATTAAGTTTAGCTTTTTCTTTGACAGCTCTTCTCTTCTCCTCCTTTATTTTCCAAGGGTGAGGTTGTTGGCTGAACTGAAGCAAAGCAGGTGCTTGCAAGGCAGCTCAGGGAAAGTGGCTCCCAATGGCCCAAAGAAAGTCCTAAAGGGTCGAGGAAAGGGAAGTGAAGAAAGCATGCTGTAGCAGATTTGATTGCATCTATGATTAAATTTCAAACAAAAATATAAGAGATCTCTGCAATATCTAAATATAATCACAGTCTATTTTAAAGCATGCTCAGTAATTTTTCCTCCTGTTTTTCTCCTTACTTCTGACTTCTGTCCTGGGCATTGTAGTCTGTGCTGAATTTTCCTCTGTGGAACTGGCTCTGGAGGTCAGCACTACAGAAGCTTCAAAAAGTATGGAGACTTCTCCAGGAATAGGCAAAATTTGCACCTACTGATGCAGTCAGTGGAAAATCCATGGTCTTCCACTGAAGAGTGATGTGGTCTGCTGGGCTCAGTGGGGCTTCTTGATCTAAATCCATGCAGAATTTGCCTTAAAAAGACATGCATTTGTTTTCTGCCCCCAGCAGCTATGGTATAGCCCAGGGTATTTTTCTGAACACATTTCTGGTGCTGTCACAGTCGAGTAAGGAAAAGCACACTTATCTTGTCTTCTCACACAGATAATTTTCTAACACAAATTAGCTGGGGATATTCATCATAAATCAGAATTATGGCCCTCTGCTTCTAGATGTCAATATGATGTGTTTCTCTCAGTTTCTGATTTCCTTGAACAAAAAGTACTGTTGACTGTTTGTGACAGTTCTGCGGCATCCAGCATGGTACTGACATAGGCATTATAGAGTATGAGTGTCTAGTTTCAGTGGCACATTGAAGTAGTTTGTTGCTGTTGAAGTTGTTCCCTGATTGTTGGACAAAAAACCCGAGTGGTAAGGCGGAGTTTCTTCAGTCACTGCTGATTCCCCTCCCCTGGGAGTTCCATGTTTTAGTGATGTTTTAGCCCCTTCTGCAAAGTGTGGTGATGGCAAACAGTAGCCTGCCAAGCCTGTTGCCAGCCCATCAGTTACATCAATACTTGGAGTAAGAGAATTTCAAGCTACTTTTACTACACTGTTTGCACTGCTTTTTAATCTTATGTAGCCAAATACATGGACAGAAAGTATGATTAGGAGGAAGAGATGTCAGACTTGGACTCACTTGAAGCTCTTGGGGCTTCCTAAACCCCTGGTGTGGCCAGGGCCAGCTGGAATAAGTGTCAGATGGAGGAGGGGGGTGTCCCTGTGCTGGGCACTGGAGCAGCCTGGCAGGTGGTGGGCTGCATCTTCTGTGTTCTGCCAGGTTTCAGAATGGCTTTTGTTGCTGTTGCAGTGATTCAGCACTTTGCAATGAAACCCCCTTTCACTGGGAAGTTGCAGATTGGTTCTAGCAACAAGTGTCAGTAAAGGTCTAGAGAATAATTCTCTTGGGAATTTTGAGCATAGAGCCTTTTTTTTTTTGTTTCCCAAGTCTTTAATGAGCCTTAATATAATTAATAGATTTGTAATGAAAAAGCTTGTTGCCTTTGATTCTGGAGATGAAAGTCCAGATATTTCTGAAACATTTAATTATATAACAGATGCTTCCCTTGTATTAAGATTCAAGAATGTGGCTTTGATTTAAAAAAAAAAAAAAAGGCAATTTCAGGACATATTTTCTGAATGACCTACTATGTTTCTATTATTTCCTCTGCTCCCACTAAAAGGTACTGCTCTTTTTCCCAACCCACATTTGACTGTGATCACTCTAAAAAACAGTCTCTAGAGCTCATAGCCTCATCTAGAGGCTGAGTATTCCCTGAAACCATCGAGCAAAAAGACTAAGCTGAGGTTCCTATCCTCCCCTAATGATACAGGTTGCAGCCACACTGAGGATGTCTGTTCCATTTCTATTTTTATTGAAATGACATAGTAAGGACTGTTTTTAAAATTATTCTTTCAGAAAAATAATGCTGTTAGAGCAAGGCTTTTTATGTATCTGAACTGCTGTAGAGCAATATAAGATTATATGCCAATATCCATAATGAAAACATTCTAATAATTTGAAAGACATTTTCCAAACCTGTTGAATTTTTATATGTATTTTGCACTTAGCAGTCCTTTACATGTTTTGTCATAGTTTTTAGTTACATGATGGGAATTAAAAGTAAAGGTGTTTAAATTTGGAAAATATTTGTCATTTTATGTAGAAGCAATATTTCAGAAATTTCCTGGGAAGTTGGAGATTGATTTAAATGTTTTTGGGACACTTTAGTTTGAAATTCTATGAGTGTACTTGCAATTGTTCATGTCATTTCAGTTTTATAGTTTACATAATCCATTTGGAGAAAACATCTGCTTTCTTCATTTCAGCCACCAGGAGACACTTTCTGTACAGAAGCGGTAAGGTATTTTAGTGAATGTAAAGGAAAAGCTGACCAGAACCATTTGAGGAATAAAGTACAGCTGACAGCATTGGAATTGATATAATGGGTTGTATTTTAGCTACCAAGTAAGCTGGAGGGAACCTGCAGAGGTCATTTAAGTCTGACACACTGCTCAAAGCAGGCCTAACATCATGAGTTTCTCAGATTGCTCAGTCTGCACTGATCAGGCAGGAACATCTATGCAGAGCAAGATCCCACAGCCTCGCCAGGCAGCCTTTTCCAATGTGTTACTACTTCTATTGATGTTCTTTCCACCCTTACACCTCCCTGGTACTTCTCTTGTTGCAGCTTGTGACCTTTGCCTCAAGTCTGTTGCTGTGCAGCTCTGTGGAGCAATCGACTCTGTCTTCTTGAGCTGCTGTAGGTATGGAAGCAGCTTGAGTGCTGCTTGAGCATGCCAGGAAGAAATGCCAGATGGTAATCCTTGAGTGCAACCAACAGGAGGGCTTCCCTAGGGTAATATTTTGAATGAGAATTTCCATTTCCAAAACAATCTTTCCCTTCTAAATTCTATTTTAAAAAATTATGAGATGGAGTCTCAGTGTTTCTGAACTTTTCTCTGAATTAAAATAAAAGTACTTTTAACATTTTTGAAAACTACTCATTCACATGTCTGAGAATCCCCAGTATTTTTCAGGTTAGGTACAGACTCTTTTCTGCTAAGGGTGGTAAATCAGTGTGGGGCAGGTTATTGCAACTTTTTTTAGTTCTTCTTCATCTTCTCACCAAGGGTCTGCAGCTACAGCACAGAGCCAGACCAGCACTAGCTGGGACCAGAGCAGGGTGGTTATGCCCTGGCAGAGCAATGCTTGGCCACACTACTCCTCCTCTGAGGCAAGGCTGATGGTTCCAGTTGTCAGCCAGGGCTACTGAGCTGGATCCAGCCCCACTTAATGCAGCTGTATCCCAGTAATCCCAGTGTCTGGCAGCTGGGCTGGTGTCATGGGAGCACATGGCCTGCCCACAGGGACCAGAGCTGTTTGTGACACGGAAACACCTGAAACGCTGTCACAAGCTCTGTGTTGGGATTCAGCTTTCTGGGGGAAGAGCCTGTGACTTTAGGAGAGCACAGCAGGGCTGGAGCCAGCTGACAATGCTGTGGAGCGCTGATTTCCCTCCCAAATTCCTGTTCCAGAGCCAGGAATTGCTTTTTCCTGCCCAGTTGGTGGCTGGGCTTTATTCCTTTATTCATTTATCTACCAGCAATGTTCATGCTGCTCCTCTGCTTGTGCTAGGAACATGAGTGAGCAAACACACCGGGGTGAAAGTGTTGGGATGCTCTCTTGCAGGGCATTGGGGCTGGCATTGAGGGGGGTTGCGAGGGCTGAGCCTGGACCAGCAGCTGCAGGGGAAAGTTAGAGAGGGGAAAACCATAAAATCTTTACCCAAGAGATGACTTTTTCTGAAACAGACTTTGAAGCAAGTTTTGCTGGTGTTTCCTGTGAACAAAACTTACTTCGTTTTGCTTTGTTGTGAAAAAACGTCTTTTGCTTTCTGAATGATTGCCAGATGTTCATTGCAAGCTACATATTTAAAAAGTATTATTTGATATTAATTATATAGACTAAATAATAATAGTAATTTTATTATTAATAAATATTATATGAGAGATGTTCCCTGTGTGGTACAGAAAAGTGAAAACAATTTTACTTACAGGCAATAACACTTCCACAGTGAATGCTTCACTTTGGCTGGGGGAGGATCTTCAAAGCATGTTTTTATTTGTGCTTCTGTCTAAGCATTTTGGTTTTGCCTGCAAAGAGATTTTGTTCTCTTTTTGGCATGAATGCACCAGTTTATTCAGCTTCAAGCAACTTTGCTGAGCTGTAGCACAGGTTTGACTGACTCTTTCCTCCTGCAGCATGGCTGTAAATCACTGTGAGATGCTACTAAAGGCACGTCAGCCATGCAGAGGGCAGGTTCTGCATGGAGAGGGGGGAAAGGAATTCTCTTTGATCAGTCTGGCTCCAAAACCTGAACATGGCTTCAGCTGGGAAGCCACAGCCACAGGAAGGTGGAAGTTCAAATCCCTCCTTCATGTGGTTGCTCTTGTAGCTGCTTCAAGAATGTTCAGTGTTCAGTTGTTAAAAATGTTACCTGCTGCAGCACTGCATAATTTGGGATATCACTGGAGATCCTAAATGTCCTGTTAATTTATGTAACAGCAAGCACAGTGCTGTTATGTTAAATTCAGAATGAAAACATGAATGGAAACATGAACCCTTGAGATCAGCATGAATCAGATGGGCAATAAAAAAAGGATTTGATTTGTTCCAAGAGATTTTGTGAATTGGACTACATCTGGCACTGATGATATAATCCAATACCTTATTAGTTTTTTCAGTGAATTAAATAGCCAATTTTAAAGAAATGAATGTCTAAAGAGGAAATATTGCTTGTTAAGAGACTGATACCTAAGTGAACTAATTAGTAACTTGTAAGGATTTGACATGATACCTTTTAGCATTTAGCAGGGGAGAGAAGTAAGGCCAAATTCTCATATGATCTTCATCTCTGTTACAACACTTTGTCTTTTAAGACTGCAGGCAGTTCTTGCATGGGCTGGTTGTTTACTCTTTGCTATCATCTAGTCAAAACTCATGTGTATTTATATATTTATTTATCATATTTTAGCATGAAAGAAACATCACAGTGAGGAGCCAGAACTTTTGACAAATACTCAAACCCAAGGCCTTCTAAATTTCAAAATGTAAACATTGAAAAACCTGGTTTTCCTATTCTCTCTCATACAATTAGATGACCAGCAGAGATGCAGAAACATCCCTCAGGAAGTCTGTAGCTCCAGTCATATCCCACTGTTATTCTCCCTGCTGCCTTTCAAACAACTGGCCTTGGCATTGGACCAGGAAAGATGGTAAGGGCAGAAGATGTGGAAGTGCAATTTTTAGCTTGTGTGAAAAAACTAGAAAATGTCAAATAAAGCTGACATTCAAATATAGTTGTCTGTCAAACAAGTCTGACTTGTTTGTGTTTAGAGTCAGGTCCCTTCTCCTCTGTTCCAGCCCTACCTTCACCCTGTGATATGCAGGTCTCCAAATCTTCTACACTGTGCCATGTTCTTATCCAGGCAGTTTCCAAGCCCTAGCACTTAATACCTTGAAATGATCCACCTCTGCACATTCTGTTCCCAGTTTCCACAAGATGTGCACTCCTTAGTGATGTGTTTGGTTTTTTTTTTTCCTTGGTATGCAACCTATTGACTTTCTTGACAGTCAGTTTTAATTGGGTTGTTTGATAGCCAGGACTATTTAGTTTCAAGTACTTGAGCAGATGATTGGATCCTTTAAAGGTTAAAGAATCCTATTTATTCCCTTCCACAATAGATTTAAATCTTTACTCTTCTTTATATAACCGAGAAATTGTTTTCTAAAAAGCACTCTGTAGAAAGCATTATTAATACCAGGTGTGAACGGCTTTGTTCTTTTAGATATATGTAGATGCTTAAATTATTTTTATCAGGAATGAAAGCATCAGTACTGGCCTTTAAGTTTTGAGCTTGTTATTTTAGAATGCCTGAGAGAAATAAAAACAAGACAAAGAGGTCTTTTAGTGAGAGAAGTTAGAGACTTCTCCTAATTTTGGCTCAGCACTTCTGAAAAGTTTTTTTCCCATCAAGGAATTAACTGCTTGCTTTAACAACCCCTGCAATTCTTTTTTGGACTTTTCAGGAGGGTAAGATAGTACTTGAGCAGTGGTCTGTGTAGCAGTGTGTGCTTTGCATATGCTGCAGAGCCTTGAAAATTCCTGAGGGCATCCAACATACATATTCCATGTGTGTTTTTCTGCAGGAGCTCAAGGCAAAAGCAGGCATTTAGGAGGAGCTAGAAGACAACCATCTGAAGCTCATCAGACAGCCAAGTTGAGATATTTAAATATATGAGAAGAAAATATTTAAATAATTAAAGATGGGGAAAAAATATTTCCTTTTTAGCAAAGTATTCTAGTCCATTAGAGCAAAGTGAGCGGCAGTTTATTTTGCAGTTCTGCTTTTCTTTTTCTAAAAGTACTTCATGTGCAGGGCTATCACTTGAGGGTAATCTTTGTCATAACTCATTAGTTCTTATCTAAAATCAAACTACTGTACTTGATTTTACATGTGTAATTCCCTGCTTTTAATATTGTAACATGGTTTCATTGGTCTGCAGAGCTGGAGAGCAGGAAAGAGGAGATGGTGAGAACAGAGCTGTGTGAGTGCCTCCACACACATGCAGAGTCAAATCAAAACTGGGGTGCCTTTTATTGCCTGTGTGATGTAGGGATCAGTCCTGGAGCCTGCTATGATTATTTATTTACTTACAAAGAAACATACTGGAAGACAGGGCTGTAAATAGGCTGGAGCCATGCTTGGATGTGGAAGAAGCTTTGGAAACCGAATCTGACTTTGCTATTAACTCGTGCAGAACTGGGCTTTGTTAGCTCTATCCTTTGCTTGAATGCTTGCTGGCGTGGTTGTGTGTAGGTACAGGCTTCAGGTCTATCTCTTCAGTCACTGGGATCTGCCAGTTTTCTCAAGGACTTCGGTAATGAAGGGCTTTTGCTGGCAAAGTATGCAAATTGCTGAGATGTCATTTTTCTCAGGTTACAAACAGCACAAAGTCCACTTACTGGAATATGGCTAAAAATGTTTGTCTCATTAATGAGATTGTAATCACAGTGTTTCTCTGGCTTCAGACAGAAAAGTAATAAAAAATTATGTGAGGGTACAGTACCAAGATATATATATTCAATATAAGGAATATCTTCTGAAAAAAAATTCTGTTTAAAAGTTGCCAAAATACATACCCACTGTATTGTATGTTGTTTAACAAGAGGCAGAGAGTTCTAAGGTGTACTGAAAAGCAGAAACACTTCCTTCTCTATGCATTGTGTGCAATATTTTAAAATTCTAGCTTGAGGAAAACCACCCCAAGTTGTCTGGAAAGTCAGAACTTTGGCCTGCATTGCAGCTGGGAGGGACATGATGATGCAATAATATTTACACAGAATATTATTCAGTATCTAATTATATGAAATGTATTAATCAGCACTCAAATCCTTCTGACCTGTTTCTGGACTCACCTGAATACCTCCATAGCTTATGCTTAACTAGACTTCTTTGGCTCCCTTCCTTGGCTCTAGGTTTCTAGGGGTCTAGAGATGAGCCCCCTTTTTGCTGGAATGCTGATCATGATGGAATCTGGGGAAGGTTTCTAAAGTTTGCACTGTAAGTTCTCCTTCTAGATGCAGCATATATTTGTAAGTGAAGATATCCTTGTGCTGTGGCACTACCTGCTGGAGTCCTGTGTGTGTCTGTAGAAGGACTATGCTTTGGAAAATGAGAACAGCACCCCAAACAGGGACTGGACACAGCTGCCCTTTCTGTGATCCTGGGGGAAATATATTTGAGGTGCTCAAGAGGAAGGTAAGTTTGAAACTGAGACATGTAGGAGATAAGTGGCACCTGAGGTGGGAGTTAGGGATGCTAAAGTTCCATTTTGGGTCTCAGACTGAAAAGTCATTTTCCTGTGTTCTGTTTACAAAGCCTGGGAAGCATTGTTCTCCATGAAGCATCAAATTTGCTGAGCTCACCATTGGAAGGTACTTGGTAGATAAATCATACGTTTTTCTTGTGTGTTCTGTAGGAGTGTCAGTACTGCTTGCCACGAGCTGTTCGTCCAGTCAGCGCTGCTGTTTTATCTGTTTTCTTCTGGTAATTTGCTTATAGAGGTTCAGGAAAAATGGTTGTCATGCAGGGACAACGGATGGGGAAACAAATCTATTCAGCCACTCCTGGAAATGCTAATGAGTTCAGCTAGCTAATACTCCTGGTTTCAATTCAGATGTACTGCTATATGCTGGTTCCCTGAGCACCACTTGTACAAATTTTATCTGTCTTGGTAATAAAACAGACAGTAAAATGGGTGTTCTACTTGCTAAATTGCTACAAATGCTGCTGTACTAACTGAATTGCAGCAGGTACAAACAATGGTGTGTGCTGGCATGGCTACCCAAGCTTTAGAACTCTCTCAGACACAGAGGCGAGGTGCCAGAAAGCCAGTGGATGCACCTACTTCTGCAGACTGTACATAAAGTACCAGATACACTCTTGTTATCTAAAATAGAAGAAGTACAACAGTGTAATTAAAAGGATTATTGAAATTTGGCACTGAAACAATCCCACTTGGAAAACCTTTATTTATCCCTCCATATGCATAATTTTAAATAGAATCTGTATTGTGCCATGCTTCTCATGTGAGGCTTGGAAATGTCATCCTCCCCGATGCCTCTACATTAGAAACAAATCAGGGCAAGGCAAAGAAGACCAGGACACAATTCCTAAATCTGTCCTAACATAGGCAAATTGTTTAAGTCGATGTTCCTGCTAGCTGTGAGTATTTTGATGCTAAATCTCCAGCCAAAGATGTCTACAGTCTTGCTAACAGCAGTTGGGTTGTAGAACAACCAGCACTTTGACATTCTCTTTCTTTCCCATTCTGCAGAGAAAAGATTGAAGTGACTTAAATTTACTGACTTACCTGTGTGTGTGTGAAAGTTTATTCTCTGAAAGATAATGTCTTGGTCATTATAGATTGAGGATGAAATTGCCAAATTGTAATTTCAGTTTAAATATTTTTTTTAATCTAAGATGAGAGAAATTAGGTGGTTTGTTTTTTTTATTTGTTTTTTTTAAAAAAATGTATTTCAGCAAGAAAAAGTGGGGGGGGATGTTGTGTGGTTTTTGGGTTTTGTAGCTTGATGTATAGAAGCTTCTCCCCAGTGTCCCTCTTTCACATACTTGATGAAGTAACAAAGTAATTTTCTTTATATAAATGCAAAGCACCTCAGCTCTATGCCTCTGGAGTACTGATGTGCAGGAATCCCAGGCTGCAGTGACTCTTGAATGCTTACAGAATGCATCTCCCAGTGAACCTTCACAGCTGTTCCTCAGTTTCCCTACCCATAAAATGAAGATAAGGTATCATGAAGATGGAAGAGCATTTTTGACAGCTTTGAACAGAAAGCACTCATAATTGGCAGTGTTTCTTACTTTTATTTTTTTCTGCTGATTGAATAAGAGGGACTTGCTCTTGAACATGTTACCTAACTTTTTTTCAGCAATTTTTACACTTCTCAGCCATTTTAGTCAGAGCATAGAAGAGACAGGTATAACAACCTGTCTAAAGTACTTTCATAACCATATGAGAAATAATGTTGAAAATTATTAAAATTAAGGACACACATTGTATACCCAGCTGCCAGGTCAAGGCCAGAGCTACAGGAAACTTTAACATAAATATTAATATAGCAGGCACTTTAATTAGCTGTGCCCTTCAATCACTTGTTATTTGCCCCCTTGGTCTCTGTCTTGAGCCTTCATAGAATAAGATGACCCCTACTTGTCAAGTTGGATTTCATTCAATTTATCTAATTACTTTTGGGACCCTTCTAATACATGCTCCACAGAGTGCTAAGATTGCCCAGCTCTGTCTCTATTCCTGGACTCAAATATATAATGCAGGATGCAAAATGCACATCAGAACTCCTGCTTAACATATGCACAGCCTGCTTTAAACTGCAGCTCCTATTAGCGATTCCTTGCTTTCAATCAGCTGAAATAGCTGGGAGCAACCATACTTCATTTTTCTCCTGTTAATGCTTTGCCTTTTTATTTCTGTCTTTTTCCCTTCAAGGCTGTTTTTGCTCCAAAGTTAATGGAAGAACTGAAAAAACTGTCTGAGAGAATACCATAGAAGTGTAACCTTTAGGGAGGTGTTGGTACTGGTGTAAGAACACTTTTTTAGATTTTACCACCTGGCAGAGATTCCCCCACTATGAGCTGCAGCCACAGTCACATTGAAGATGTGTTTCAGCCTGTGGATGCCTTTCTGGTCCCAAGTAGCAGTGCACATTTCAGCCTAAAAGAAAAATAATGTTTTTTCTTATCTGTCATACAAATTCCTTAGGAATAGTACACAGACCTCAAGCTTTCTGCAAATTATGTGTTGAGTCTGATCTCCTATAAAGTTAAGTACTAGGGCCTTATGTAAACTTCAGATTTAAAACACTGTTTTCTGATTCAGTCCTGGATAAAAATTGATTGGAATCATATGCTGAGTTTTAACAAGTAGCATCCAAACACACCTGACTTTAATATACAGTTGACAGACCCACCTTTGACTATTTTCTAATCTTCCTCCTTACAAAGTTAGAGCTGTTTTTATGACAAGCCTAGTGTGAAAGGGGGAGGCAGAGATACTGCAAGGTGAGTCAGATTTACCACAAGGATTAAAAAAATAAACCTTGAAAGCAAGGCTAATGTCTTGTGATATGCAAGATTTATTTATTTTTGAATCTAAAACATCTTGTTTCTAAAAATAACAAGTATTGGAAAGAGAACAATTTGCTTGCTATGAGGGGAAATGGGCCAGCTGCTTAACAGGACACAGTAATTCTAAACACTGCTAATCAAGAGGGGAAGCAGAATGTGCTACTCAGTTGAAGTTCAAGGGCAATTTATAGAGGCAGAAAATAGTATCTGTTACTCCAGACAGAACATGACTAAATTTAAAGGGATTATATCTTGAGTGTGTGAAAAAAAATAAAAAAAAAAATCAAAATAATTACTTGCACCTGGTAGTAACCGTCTGGAAACCCATAGCTTTTGCTCTGGATCATTTTACATTTAATATTTAAATGGTAAATTTGGAGGGTTCAGCTGCATTGGCCAATATCCTTGGGATGCTGGGTTTGCTTGGGCCAGTGAAATCTGTGGAGGCTTCTGCAACTCATTACTGGCCTATGCAATTAGTGAGATTGGATGTCCTCACCCTTTGGGGATTTCGATTCCAGTCATATTTTTTACTGTAATTAAGAAGAAACAGCAATTTTTTTCAATAACATTTATGGGTCCCTTCCTTTCAAAAAAGTTTTGCTCTTCAGCTCCTTCCCTATTTTTCTCCCAAACCCCCACCCCACACACTCACAGAGCATAACCCCAAATCTCAGCACTTATTTTCTTAGCAGCTTTGGGAAGTGGTTGAACATGCAGAAACTGAAAATCAAAGGGTACAAATTCCTGCAAGTGAGGCACAGACATTTACAAAATGTATGAACTGCGATCTAAGAAATCACTGGCAACAAAGACATGCTTTCTCAAACATGGCATTAGTAAAGTTTTGTTTTGATACTTTATATTATTTTAATGCATTTTCTAGTGTTAGTGGAATAGAAGAAACAGAGCAACATCTAGGAATAAACTGTCTTCAACAGTCTTTTCTGTTTCTAGTTATGCATAATGTATTTCTGCTGTGAAGATGCTATTTTATTTTCGTGATATTTAGGCTGGTTTCTTAAGTATGAGTATTTTGCACAGAGCATGTTTAAATGCATGCATATTTATTAAGTCATGTCAGCGTTTTATGAAGTACTTTTGATACTACATTCTGCATTCAGACAGTCCTACTGGGTTTTCTAAGGGCAAAAAGGGGGAGGTGGGAGGGGGTGGAGGCATTGTTATGTAATCTTTTTAGAGAAATTATTGGATGGATGGATGGATGGATGGATGGATGATGGTCTGCAGCTGAAATTTCTTGAGATATTTAAGAACTGAGTAAAGATGGTCAAATGTTCTTTTAAACAAAGGAACGGTTTCCCAAGGACCTGGTTAACCCCCCTGCCCCACCCCGTTTTCTGTGGGAAGGTGTTGACTTTTCTAGAATTTAACAGAGAGCTTCTTTTGCAAAAAAACTAGAAATATTTCTGTGTTGTCTTATGGTGTTTTCTGAGTTTCTGTTTGGTCCTCTGTAAGTCAGTGTCTCTTCTCTGAGAGTCTGCAGCTCTTGATTTGTGGTGTGTGTGTCTCCAAGTGGAAGGTGCTGTCAGCTCAGTTAACAGGGACTATCACAGAACACAGACTTGCCATCTGAAAGATGAAGGGAACAAAGAAGTATCTGAATTGATCACTGAGGCAGTATTTCCATGCCACCTTTTTTATATTTAGAGGTGTTAATATTCAGCCTAAAACTGAGGCTATTTTTGAGAGATAGAAACTGAATGTTCAAATGCCCAATGGTAAGACTCATTTATGGTCCTACCAGAGCAGGGGGAGACCTTTGGACCTTACAGAGAGGCAGGCTTGGTAGGGTCTGATTCAGTTTATTTTGGATGAGCTGAGTCAGATCCTTAATGAAAAACATTGAGAGACTTTTTAATGCTAAGGAGACCAGTTTCCTGCAAAGAGCTGGCAATTACACTCCCAATGTACCCTGCACAAAGGCGTGTTTTGCCTCTACTTCAATGCTCCAAGTCAAACCATCGCATTCCAGTCACAAACTCTTTCAAAATTATCCATCCTTCTTTGCCATTTTATGGAGTGCTGCTAATACGATGGAATGGGCATGAGAAGACTTCCCTGTGCCAATTTGAACAAAAAGGGTTTTGGCTGCCTTTCAGACTGAAAATAGTAGGTGCTTACATTTTTAATCACAGCATGAGCGAGAGCTCACGTACACACAACACACTTGCTCTGACGTGTGAACGCGGGTCTGGAGGTTTGTTGTTGACAGCAGGGTCACATTCAACAGTGGCTGTCTGATTAAACAAAAGTAGGCTACAGCATGGCAAACAAATTGTGCTCTGGGTTTCTGATCTATCAGCGGCCTTGCCAAAATGCCAGCCAGCTGAAAAGGAGATTGCATTGTTTCTAATGAAACATGCTGTGCTCACTTGTCTAGTGTGTGCTTTAGGAAGCAAATGCAACTGCTCCCCTTTCATTTGCACAGTTCCCTCTGTGCTGCTGCCTCCTGTTCCTCACACATTAAACAACTGCATTAGATCTTTCCCAGCAGCTTTATGTATAGTTTAATATTTACATGTGGGGACATAACTTCTCTGTCTTGCAGATAAGATGTGCTGATTTTTGTGCAATTTGTGGTTACAGAAAATCTACACTTTAGGGAAGAGAGAAATCTAAAAAGAAGCATTGTGTCCTCCTAAGTAGCCTCCTTATTATCTTAAAAAACAATTCCTTGCACTCATAGAGATAAATCTATGTGTATGGACTTAATGTTGTAAGATTCTTGAGTAGTATAGGATGTGTACAGAAGGTTATTGTCGGAATTGTTTTTGTTGTTGTCTAATTGCAGATGAAATAGTGGCAATTCCTGCTACCATAATGTACAAATCTCTGCCAAGAGACCTGTTGTAGGCCAAAACTCTTATGCTTAGTACAGTAAATGAGAATCTTGTTAATTGAAATTATTCTTATTTAACTGAGGAATATATCAGCTAATATAAAAAAAGCATGATCAGATCTCCCTGTGGCCTCCAGGCTCAGTTGACTTATTTTTAAACCCTGAAAATTCTAGATGGGGAAGTAGATAAGAAGAAAGCATTTATGAACAGTGGAAGATACCAAAAGATCTTGCAAGTAGGGTCTGTCCCTGTGTGTGCTGAATGATGCTTGTGGGGGGTGGTCAACAGGGACTAAGGAAGGACAGCAAGAACTTTCAGAGGTTTAGTAACCATGATTTGTGGGGAAATCTTGGAAGAACTGAGTATATCTAGTCTAGAGAAATGAGTAACAGCCTTAAGGTAGATCCAGCATGGTACAAGTGCGGAGGGGAAGGAATGTCCCTACCTGTTGCATCAGTGTGGTTAAAACACAACAAGGGGGTCTTATACTAGATACTAAAGAAGCTTTTCAAGCTATGTATAGTCAAGTATTGGAATGGATTCTGTGCAGTCCCTGGCACTGGAAGTTTTACACTTTGAGTCCCACAGAGAAATGGATTGATTATTCTGGAGGAGAGGAAAGAGTATGGACTAAGTGTCCTCTTGAGAAGCTCCTGGTTGTGAACAGGGGTGTGATTTATACCTGGTGCTCATGTGACTGCCACAGCAAAGGGATCAGAGTCAATTTGCTGTCCCAGTTGTACCATAGATGTGTTTCCAAGTCAAGGAGCATCTTTAACACTTTCCTTCAGAAGAATTGCAAACACTGCTCAAAGTGGCAGCCTGTAGTAGGTGGTAGGTTTCTAGACGTGGCTGCAGCAAAGATCAATTTCTGTCTTTAGTGGAGGGGATTTAACAGTTACAAACAAATCAATTCCTAGTAAACATTAGTGATGTGGAAAATGTACATATTCAGGGGTCACCTTTCAGAATTGTTCTCCTCTCGCAGGTGGGCATCTTTTTAAGAAACCTTCTAGTGCCTAGCTAAATTCACAGTGACAGCAAAATACAACACTCTTCTAGCTATTTTCTTTACTGATGCTGGCTTCAGATGATGCTCTTGAAGAGTCTTCCTGTGATTTGTTATAGGACCAGGTAGACCTTATCAGGATAATTGCAAAGCAGAGTGCAATTTTGTTAAATTCAGCATGTTCTTCAAGAGTGTATTGGTTTTAAAAAGACTGGTGAGATGAAAACTTTGACTTTTTCTAGTGCTTTATGCTTAAGTTATGAAGTCACTGGCTTGACATGATACCATTTTTTGGGAATGAGCTGCTGAGACATGAAGTTGCTTATATTCCTCTGGTTTTTCCTCTGGGTGAAAAAGACATCAAAATACTTTTTCAGCAAAAGGCTGTCAGCTGTAGTTTTGTGGGTTTTTTTTTTTTGTTTTTTTTTTTGTTTTTTTACATGGAAGAGATGAAGGGGGAAGAAAAAACCTTGAAAATTACTGCAAAAGAGAGAGAAATTTTTTATTTAGCAGCTTGTGAAGTGCCGGAGGTGCTTGCTGCTTTCCCATAACATTGTATTGCCTTGCTCCTTATGCTTTGTTACTGTGTTTCTTTGTCCTTTTACTTTACCCAGGTTTGAATAGAAATGGTGTTCTAACCTTCATGGTTGTGCAGGGCATAAAAAGTTACTGTTATGCTTTTCCTGGGTTGCAAGTCAGATAGACTCTCCTGACTGATAACTATATATGAAGTAAATTAGCTCTTTGCTGTAGGGAGAAGCTGATTTTCCCTTTTATTCCTTCAGTAATTGATATTAGGCTGATGGCCCATCTTAATCTTTTTCTGGACTCTCCAATTTCTACTGTCTAATCCCTGCTTTTCTGTTACTGTTCTTGGATTATAGACAGTAAGAGTCCTCTATTTATTCAGTAGGTGTGAGGGCCCACTGGTTTACAGCATAGTTACATCAGCTTCCACATTGGAACTTGGCTAAAAGCATGTGGGGATGGGAACAGGACAGGGTTCCCTGTCCATCTTCCTCTCCCATCCCACATGTGATTTATGCAGTAAGCTGTCAGAGTACCTGCTCTTAATGCTGCCATAGCTGGAATGAATTGTAGTCTGGACAGCATACTCCATGACATACCATAATAGCACATCATAGATTCCTGTTTAATTAGGGTACATATTTTAATAATTTTTTTTCTTGTCATTATCTGAGAGATAATGAGTGGCTGTATGGTTAGGATGTACTTTGGCACCTGACACAGCTCAGCAGCACATCTGAAACTGGAGGTGAGAAGCAGTAACAATCATACCACTCTTTGGCATGACTTTCTAAACTCCCTCTTAAGTGAGGGCTTGAAGCGCTACCTTTCTGCCTGTATCAAGCAGAAAACAATCTGCTTCTTACCTTTATTCCCTGCTGATCTTGTTTCTAAGCTGTGGCTGTTTTGGAAAACAAACTTCCTTACAATATAGAATGACCAGACATTATATATTGTACTCTTTGTGTGTGTGCATGTAAAATTATTCAATTGTGTTGTAACTTGGAATTATGAATAGTATTCCTTCATTAATGTGTTTGGAGAGCTTATGTTTCACACTGTGTTGTAGTGTACTACCACAGGAAGGGCTTTATTATTTATTGAATTTCTTCCTGAATAAACATAAAAATCCAACAAAGGAAGTATTACTGTAAAGATAGGCAAGTGATGTTAATAATAAATAATAAATATACTGACTGCAGATCACCATTCAGGTCACTATTTTACTTTTTTCCTGACTTCAGGAATAAAAGATTATTTCAAGAAGCTTTTAAAATAACTTTCTTCATTTCTTTCTCTTATCACATAGGGCTAGTCTGCACACAAGTTGATACCAAGAGCATTAAAAGTATTTTGATGTTAAGTCTGCTTATAGATTGGTCTTTCCACTTAGCTTTGAAATCTTGCCTATCCAAAGAGAATTGCTACTGATGGCCTGTGAGCAATGTATGCAGTGGAGCTGGTAATGAACATAACGTGTCTGCAAGTGTCAACCAGGATAAGCCATCTTTTACTCCTTGCAGGAATTGTGGCTGGAATACAGTTAAATACAGAGATTTTAGTACAGACTTTACAAGCTTTGTTTTCTAACTGCAGACATTTGAGGGTGCTCTGCTTTTCCTGTGAGTGTTGCCTTCTACTTCCTCTTGTGTTGTTTGAGAAGTGTGACGGTCTCCAAAGCCCTTGGGTCTTCCCAGTGCTACACCAGTGGCAGACTGGGATGGGAGGTGATGCTCCTGGCTCAACTGGTGGACATCCCAAAGCTGATAAGAACCACATTCCCTTGAGACTGCACACACATTGTTCAGGTGATCCATTTTCTAAGGTTGCTCTGGCAACCCAGGTATGCATGAACAAAAAATATGGTTATTTCTTGTTAGACATATTTGGTTGCCTTGGTAACAAGAGCATAATTCATCTGAAATGCAACTGGATAGGATAATTGATATATTTTGAGGAATGCCTACAGGCAATAACAGGGATTTGCCTGCCACCAACGGTTCCAGACTTCAGAAAAAATAAGGTTAGGCTCTGAAACAGGAGCAAGTGTGTTTTCTATGAGTCTGGATGTAAAGGTAATACTGTTCTTCCTCATGCCTCTGAGGGATCCTCGATGGACTTTTCTGCAACTTTAGTGCAGATCAAACCGCATGTATGATTTCTTTTGAATATTTATTTTACTCAATCTAAAGAGTTTAGAAAAACTCTGAAGTAATGAGCTCCCGCTATTGTTTCTTTTCTTTGTTCTGTGAATGAAATGCCTTGCAGCAATCTTGGAGGCTCCTGTACAGGAAATTCATATTGACACTGATGACCCATTATTACAGACACTAATGACTGACTACCAGGCCTTAAAGGCATTTAAGCCCCTGGTTGCTAAGCTGGCTCACTGTACTCTAGTCTTCAAAATGAATCTTGATCATGCAGTATTTGATGTTTACTTAAATGGCCTCATGTTTTCAACACCTTGTTAAGTGTCTTCCAGCCCCTGTGCAGGACAGAGTAAGACCTGCTCCCCAAGTGAATGAGAGGTTAAAATCTGATCAGCGTTCATCTCCTTCTGCACAAAGGCTGACAGCAAGAGGTGTAGGAATGGCATGGGACAACAGGTGGGAAAGGTGAGAAGACTGAACAGATGACCCTGGGGTCCTGAGACTTGCTGGGTACATGCTGGAGCACAGCTCTGTCTGACTTCAGAGATGGTTAATTTTCTTCTTGTAACACTAACCTTTCCAGAGTGATGATTTTCCTGCTAAGCTGTTCTGCCCTAGGCTTTTTTCTCTTACCTGACTCAAGAGTCTGTCCTTCCATGGCTGGTGTCTTGTCTTCTCCCAGGAACTTCTTCTGCTCCCAAACAAGATATAAAGCTGTCAACTAACTTAAACAAGGGATGTTCAGCCTGGTTTTAAGGCTGCTTATGTGAATTCATTAGAAGCTTGACAGTTTAATAGCATTTCTGGAATATAATCTCAATTTTCCATGACATTTTATTAATTTCACCTTTTACATTCTGAATATGGAATCTGATACCATGAAAACTCTATTCATTTAAAACTAGCTCTGAATCAGGTAGAGCTCAGAAAGATATTTATTTTCCTGGAGAAGAAAACTATAACTTCTCAAAGTTTCCCAGGAATATAAATTCCAGCAGTGATAGATTACAAGGTCAGCATGATTAGAAAAAGGAAGTATTTATTTTATTATAGCAAGGCACCAAATGGTGTATGCTTTCACCTTGAGGACCCTAGAAAGAAAATGTTTCCAGAAAAAGAAAGTTAGAGCCCTAATGAAAGTAGAAATACTTTTCATTCCCTCAAGACACTGTTTATTGTGTTAGTATACAATCCATCAGTGCAGTAAATAGAGTCAATAAATAAGGTAGTTGTCTAACATACTTCAAGATTTTGTGCTAAGGGAAATATGGTTCTCTTTCTAGCACAAGACAAGATCTTTCTTTAGTCACAGACAAGGACAGCCTGAATGGATAATGTCTGTACTTGAATCCTTATAATGAAATTTGCAACTGGTTGGCCATTGAAAATCCTTCTAAATTTATCTGTGCTATGCTGTAAACTACATGAGCCTGCAAACTTTTGACTTTAACAATTCACAAGTAACTTTTCAAGTCATGCAACTAGGTAATATTCATTCATTTTTCAAGGAAAATGTTCAGTTCACTCTGGTTGGACAATTACAAGTATTAACTCTGTAAATAAAAGTGATTAAAAGAAAGTATCTCAGTTGAGGAATTCTAATATTAGTCTGGTAGATGGTGGTATGTTAGCTCTTGTTAACCTCTGTATTATTGTATCTGATCTATTGCAATCTACAATAAATAAGCATCTTAGACTTCAATTTTCCTGCAGAAAAAAACCCACTTTTTTTTTTAGTTGAGATTATCTCAGCCTAAAAATACTCAGGGTTTTCCTTGTTTTATCTGGCTATGAGCAATCCCTATAGAAGTTTGCCTTGATTATTTGCACGGGAATGAAAACTGGAGCATCTTATCATACAGAAATCATACCCTGGGAAACTACATCATGCTTGCCTGTTGAATAAAGCTGAAAAGTACTGTTCTTTCTCCTTTAGCAATTTCAGAAGAGTTCCTGACATCCAAACAGCTGTCCAGCTGCCACAGGGCAGAATCATTTAAAGCCTATTAGCTCTAGGCCAAGTTTCAGTTATCTTAGAAAACATTTCACATATTGTCACAAGCTATGATATGGCTTCCTTCACTATGTGTTTGATAAATTTTAATTTGTAAATGGACAATTTTAACACTACTTTCACTTTATTCTTTCTCTGAAAGAGCATGTAATTGGTAATGCTGGGATGTGTGGTATGCTAACACCCTATTTGTTATTTTGCCATTATCCTCCCCAGCCAATATATTTGAGAATGATTACAAATTTCTATAACAGCCTCTTACTTAGTATGGAGTTTCCTGGGAAGTTGGTAAGGCTAAAGCTTACAGAAACTTACAGCTTCTTCAAAGAAGAATAGTAAAACAGTTATTTTGAAGTTTGGTTGTACTGTCTGCCTTTCTTATCTCTCACAGTGGAAAAAGCCCCTGATACTCTATGGGGATTCTCTTCAAAGAAAGTGGAACATGATCCACACATGAAATTGTAGCCGTCATTGAATTATTAAAAGTCTGCTGCTTTCTGGCAGCAGGGTCAGAAATCTTCAGTCCTACTCCATATTTTACCTTTCTAGGCTTTCTGTCTCTTACTACAAAATCTGCAGCTGACAAAACTTAGTATAGATCCGTAGTCTCTGAAAGGACTCCTGAGCACTGTTCCTGTTTTCTTTGATTGCTTTGGAGATGTTGTAAAAGAAGAAATGGGGACAAAATTTTAAAAACTACTAAATCAAAGTCAAAGGTGGCAATTTGAAAAGAGAAACTCCTTGACTCTTTTCCAAACACCTTTCAGCATTTCCATCTTCCCTCTATAGTTTCCCACTCTGCAGAAACGGTTCATTTCTTTAGTATCAAGAGATTGGTGTCCATTATTTCATGGGAACTAGTTTCTGTGTATTAGAGATAGAAGGAATTCACTTGCAGTACAAGGATTTCTTGTACAGCACTGCAGAGCAAGAACTGTAGAAAACATCATGCCTGTGGTTTGCCTACTTCTGGAAGAGTTCAGCTCTGCTTAAAAAGAATATACAGCATGATGAAATTAGACCCATACAAACCTTATAATTAGGAATGTTGCTCTGGAGAGGAACTTCTGAAACACTGGAAATGCTTACAGCCAATCAGCCAGGTCATATAAACTCTTCCAGCAGCTGATTGAGTTCTGTTTGAATCTAGCTTTTCTCTGTAATTTATTCCTGCTGAAAGGCTGTGCTGGGACCTTCCTGCTTAAGGCTAGAAGGATGATCCTTTATCTCAGCTGACCTCTTTTGAAATTTATTTCTGGTTGATTCAGCTTGTTTTTGTGCTAAATTTTCTTTTTTTTAATGGCTTCTTTTCCTTTGTTTTTTTCTCTTTTCCCCCTTCTGCCTGACTGTTTTATAGACAGTGTACCTCTCAGTCATCAAGCTGTTAGGCATCTCTCTTAGGCAAGATGTATGATCTATGCATCATAGAGCATCAGCTGTGTGTTTCCCTTCTCTGTTCAAGCTGGGCAACCAGTTGCAGTGTGTCTTCCTTCTATCTCTCATCTGAGTTGCCTTCCCATGGAAACTGGGAAATGAGGGAGAAAGAGGGAAGCAAGGCCTAATGTGGCCTTGTCCTCAGGTAGAACTGGGACAAAAGGGGAAGAGCTTACAAGCTAAAGACATGAAGCATGCTTTAAGGTCCTGCAGCACAGCTACAACTTGATTTTCTCTGAACAGCTTGAATGATAAGGGGATGGTAAAAGTAGTATACAGCACCTGCTCTGTGTGGAGTTCATGTTCTCCAGACACAGAATGGATCAGCTAGATCTCACTAGTTCTTTGTAAGTAATTTTAATAATTTTTTGCATCTCTATAAAAATATTGCCTAATAGAATCCTCACCTACAACCTGACTCTTTCACATCTGAATTATGTTGGTAGTTCATCATTGTTCAGGAGCTTCCATCCATCTCAGGTTTTCTCTCTCTTTGGTTCTTAGCAATATATACATTTGTTACAATACATTTATAGCAAGAAAGCTTGACCCACATGTGTAACCTTGTGATTGGTACAAATGACATTTTCATCCCATATGTCTTCAGCTTTTAACATACTTCAATGTTTTTCCACTGACCTTCCTCTGTATTGGAACCCTTATGTTCTGAGACAGCAGCAAATTTTAATACTGCAAATGTATTTTTGCACCATATTAATTAAAAAAAACTAGGACTCTAACTTATTCTAAGAAAAAGTAATGAGACATTACCTATTAATTACCCTTTATCTCCAGACTTCTAGTTTTGCTGTAATCTCCCCTTTAGGCAGTTATTCTCCTAATTTATAATCTAATATTATATTAATCTCTACTTTCTGTCTTAATGATTTCTCTCTTGTGCCACATCATTAAGT
Source organism: Parus major (assembly GCF_001522545.3). NCBI lineage: Eukaryota > Metazoa > Chordata > Aves > Passeriformes > Paridae > Parus > Parus major. The sequence goes on along the minus strand of NC_031774.1, from coordinate 36,584,007 downwards.
ATTTTTACCAATGTCCAAGTAGATTGAATCAGCTGCCTCTCCTTGGTCTTAATAATTATTTACTTTCATGTTTATTCTTGTTTGTTCTACTTCTAATAAACCTGTGTAGCATTTCTTTCCACTTCCTTCCATGTCTTTCCATCAAGGTTTTCTCTAAAAAATTGTGCGCAATTGTGGTCAGACTAATGATCCTCTATATTGTTTCTTCCTCTTTGCTGTCCTCTGGCTGTACGACCTCTTGGAAGATTTGCCAATGAATTCTATGGAGTGGACCTGCAACTTCAGAAGCTATTTCTTTTTGAGGCTTGGAAGTAACCCAGACTTTTGCAAGTTGGAATCTGTGGAGGCCTTCAGCCTCATTCTGCTCTAACACAGTACTTGTGGTTCCTATTTTTGTTCTGTTTAGCCATTCTTCCTGTGCATCCCCACTCAGTATTTCCAATATACATGAGTCAAATGACATAGAAGCACTTGGGTTTTGGTCTAAACTGTAGTTGTCCTTAATCTCTGTCCTACTCCACCACAATTTCAGTTCCTATAAGTATTTTATATTTATTTATATTATTGAGCTATTAATCTATATAGCTTATTTTGCAATATTCTCATTGCTACCTTTTGGAATGTCTCTGCACCGTCTAATTCTGTTTGACTTCCAATAAAATTGCTAGCAGGATTATTCCCATAAGGTTTTGACATCAGTAATTTTCAGATTTTACCTCTTAAAATGCCTGTCAAAAGAAAGAACATGTCATCAAAACAGCACTTGTTTGTTTCTGGTCAAAAAGATACCACATCAGATCACTGAGTTTAATCTTCTTGGATGTTGTGTTGGAAGTGGTAAGATGTTGAGTGTTTTCCTTCCCATCCCTGAACTTTTGGAGAATTCTTTGCATTAGCTCATAGGTATTTCCAGAGTGTTCTCCAGCACTTTGTTGAGGGGATAGAGAGAAGGAAAATGTAATAAACAGAATTTATTGGAGGGGCTAGGAGGGGGCAGGGAGATGTGTTCTTTGCATATATCAATTGTGGCACAAATCCCAAACCTATAAACAATAAGGAAAAAAATTAGCCAACTTCCTTGGTACACTTTTGCTAGATTGTAGATTTTCTGGCTCACTGTATATTCAAATGATTTTCAAGGTATCTGTATCCTGATTTTTAATGCAAAACCAACTAAGGAAAGGAGAAAAAACAAGGGCAGGATTTTTTCTTAAATCACAGCTAAAGCAAGTTTGACAAACTAGTCATTGCTTGAGATGGAGAAAGCAGGAGGAAGAAAGACATGACACTCATAAGGCTACTTTATCAGTTTGGGAACAAAAGTTTTACCTGGTCTCAATCCATCATGCTCTAGCTGGGGACTTTGAAGACTTTATGAAATAGCGAAGTTTTCCCAGGGTAAGAAAATTTTCTGCTCAGTTCCAGTTATCTTATTTGCATCCCTATCCAAGCTTCATAATTAATACTGAGCTAATTTTGAGTCTATGGTTCCTTGTTTTACGTCTACTACCTAAGAACAAATGCTGGTTTTGGTTGAGGTTGAGTTAACTTTCTTCACAGTAGCCGGTGTGGAGCTGTGCTTTGGATTTGTGCTGGAACCAAGATTTGTAATTCAGGGATGTTTTTGTTACAGCTGAACAGTGCTTATACAGAGTCAAAGCCTTTTCTGCTTCTCACACCACCCAGCAATGAGCAGGGTGGGGATGCACAAAAGGCTGGAAGGGGATACAACCAGTACAGCTGACTTCAGCTGACCCCAGGGATATTCCATACCTTATGGCATCAGGTGTGGCAACAGAACCGTGGGGGTAAGGTTGTCTGGAGACCACTGCTCAGGGACTGGGTGCATAGTGGTTGGTGGTGAGCAGCTGTTTTCATTCCCATCACTTGTCTGTCTTGGGTTTTATTTCTCTCTCTTTGTTATTTTCTTTTTTTGTGACCATTTTGAACTATTATTTCTTATTTTATTTCAATTATTGAACTGTTTTTATCACAATCCAAGCATTCTTTCGCTTTAACCCTTCCAGTTCTCTTCCCCCCATCCCACTGGGGGAGCAGCTGTATGGTGCTCAGCTGCCAGCTGGGGTTAGAACATGTCAGCCCTTGGCATAGTCCAGAGATACCTGTGAAGACACGGGAGGAAAAAGAAGTAATTCCTACTACCCAAAGGCCTCAGGAATAATTGAGGGAAGATTTCTTGAGTAACATGTCTAAATGCAGTTTTGAGATAGATATACACACAAACACACACATGTTGCTGTGGTGCATAAATTATCACAAAGGCTTTCTTTCTGCAAAAGGGCAGGTTTTAATTTACATCAATAACAGTCAAAAAGGGGCTGAGCCATGGGTGTTCTTAGCCATGGGTGGGGTGTGAGGAGCCCCAGGAGCTGGGCAGGAACAGTCAGGCTTGTCAAGCCCTCAGGGCTGGGCGGGACATTGAACCTGCTTGTGGGACCATCCCAGGCATGCTTATTTGAATATAGCATTTGGACAGATACTGTATATTTGAAATATAAAGTAAAATTGGGTCAATGCAGTCCTATAAATATAATTTATGTAGTTTAGCCATCAGAATTTGATGTAGTTTCCTGACCTCAGAGTGATACAGCACTAAGTCTCATCTAGGTTCAGAAACTCCTATTCAAAGACTCTGATCCGTGGTAAACGCTATTAAGAATTTAAATGAAATATAATCAGGATTTGGACACAATTTCATGGAAGTATCAGTGAGACAGAAGCTCCAATTACAGAAGCCTATATTTAATGTTGTAAGGAACTTAGAAATGTTATTCTAAAACTGAACATAAGAGCCATGTAGTTCAAACAAAATTATTTTCCTAGCTTATAAGGATTCCAAATTTCATAAAATTCAGGCCTATCTTATTATAGTTTTTGATCTTTCAAGAAAAAAGTGAAGAGAATGAGAATTCTTTTGCTTCCTCCTCTTGATATACTTTATCTTGCTTGGCTTTGAATTAAAACTGTGACATTCAATTAGGTGCCAAAAATGTAGTCATTGATTTGACACAGAAAGAAAAAAATATGAATAATTTCACATAGAAATACAATTTCTGCAGGATTTCAAGTCCCCACTTAATACTATAAAGCAGTCTTTTTTCTTTTGTCCCTCTACTGCAAAGATTTTGATGGGAAAATTCCCATATTATTACCTATAAATATAGGTATTAAACAGAACCAGAGGAGGGAGCCTTTAGTTGTTCTATGGACACAAGGAAAATCTGTTGAGAATTACTGCAATGTGAGAAACTTTTCAATTAAAGAAAAAAGCAAGCAATCAGAGGCCTTTGTTGATGCCTAGAGCTTATAATAAAAAAAGCCCTCCATCTAAGCACACTTACTGTAGTTATCTTCAGTGACTCAGTGCCATGTCTCTGAGAAATCCAATCCATGAAATACTTGCAGCTGCTGCTGCAAATGCTGCCTATACTGCCAAAAACCTCTTCCTGTCTTCAGACCCGGGCCTCCCTCCTTCTTCTTCACAGCAGAGTAGTGCTGGTCCTTTTCAACTCAGGTTTGCTTTGCTTCTCCCCTCCTTTTGTCTTCCTTTCTGCCCTTTTCCTTCTTCCAGGCCTGTCCTGATCACAGCACCTGCTGCCTGCTTTATAGGGGAGCCTGGCAATGGGTGCTGTTCAAGGGACAGCAGTGAGATGGAGGCAGGGTTTTTATCAGCCCAGACAAACATGCATGGAGGCAATCCACAGGAGGATTGTGGTCGTGTAGTGCTCTCTCTGCTTTGAAGAGTGCAGACACTGTGTACTCTTCACATCCTGAAAATGATCTAATCTAAAGCTGATGACTGGTCACTGCAGCTGTTGATTCCTCTTGGAGGCTTTACCCAGTCTCCCTACGTGCTGCTAAAAATAATATTTGAGAAAAATGTTACTTAAAATTACAAATGCTAGGGTAATTTAGAATGTATGAATGCTTTCTGCTTACTGTAGCATTCTGAATCTTCAAATTGCTACACCTATACAACTCTACATCATGTTTCTTTCTTCTTCAGCTTCCTGAGTCTGGGCACACAAAACAGTATAAAAAAAGAAAGTCAGAAAAGTCTGAAATCAGATTGCTGATAGGTTTGAAATTGTTATCTCTGCATATGGCTTCAGTGGTTAAACGCTTAAAACCCCTCTGTTTCTTGTTCTGTTAACACAAACCACTCATAATTATCTGGCCATATATGACTATGATTCACTGAGCAGCAAATGAACAGAAGCCTTCTACACACTGGCTAGAAGAACTCCTCAGTCCTTCCCTACCACTACATGAATGACTTCCAGCAAGAATGAGCAATTAAAGCTTAAGCTAAAGGGTTAAGACACTGTGGTTCAAAGCTGTAACAACTATTATTAAGGGACTGGCATTGAAGAAGGATTATAATCTTTACCAGTGAAGTAACTTTTTGCCTCCATTTTGCTCTACAATCCCCACACTGATGAGTTGTTTTCATAGCACTTTGTATTTGATTGGGTGGGTATGAGCAAAGCCTTAGCATGCAGTGAAAATTTTGTGCAAAGATTCCCTCCATCTGCTCCTGAACACTTCCCATTTTCTCTTTGACAGGAAATATTTTCCAGGTTTTCTTCTTGCATGCGAGAGATGCATGATAGAAAAAGCTGCTCCCAAAACTTTCAGAGGAAGTGTTCATTTAACACCTGTTCATTTTGAGATTACAGGTGCCTGTTTAAGTTCTACCACATGTGGCTTTAGTTTGCTTTAGTTTATTTTTTTTAAGGGGTACATCCAAGATGTAAGTTGAAATCCAGATCTCGGATCTTTCCAGGAATTGCAGCTCAATGTTTTGCTATATTCCATTGCTGAAATGAAATACTGTTTTCCTGAGTAACATGTGAACAAAAACCCCTAAGAATTAGATATCAGATTGATAGCTTCAAGAGTATCCAGTACAACTACATTATATTTTATTTTCCTTTCTTTCAATTTTTAGCATTATATCTCAAATAATCAGGTATGAACTGGTTCTAAAATGCAAATATCTTCTAGCTGCTGTAGATAATCAGGCTTCAGATAAAAATCATGGCACTTCTCATTTTTGCCCTTTGAATCTGTTATCTGATCTTCATATGCTTAAAATTGAAAATTCAGCTCCTTCCAAAGGTCCAGTTAGATGTTCTCAGTCTGTTGCGAGTGTTTCAAGCCTTTCATTGTAGGTTGATTATGACCATTTTGCTCAGCTGGTGGCAAATATCAATTAGTGCACACTTTTCCCTAGATGATATGACTCTTGAATGTAAATGAAGAAAATAGGCATTAAAGTTTCACCCTTTCCTCTTCTGAAAATACTGTATGAACGTGTTTTTGTCACACAGGCCTGAACTACCACTATCTGTTTCTCAAAACTCACTAGAATTATCTTAGCACACTGTACTGCAGACAAAGCTTTTCAGGGTTCCCTTCTCACTGAATTGTTTTCCTTCCTTGGCCCTCAGCCACAGATTAACACTCTGTAAGCCAGCTTGCTCTCAAAAACGTCAAATTTAATTGAAAAAGGAAATCAGAAAATAAAAAGTTGTCTGGCATAGCTCCTCTGGGTCCCACTCTTCACAGCTTTGCAGGTTTCTCTGTTTCATTGACCCAGTCCGTGTTGGAAGGTGAGGCCCTCGCTGTCCCCACTGCAGCTGCTACCTGGAGTCCGTGGGGCATGGCCATGGTGACCTCAGAGCAGCTCAGCGAGGTTCACTTCTGGCTCCCAGCCTGCACAGAGCAATGACAGGCCTTTTGCCACCTCCTTCCCCTCCCTGCTTGGCTAATAGGCTGAAGAAAAGCAATAGCATGAGCTGTCACATGGCTAAGGACAATGGGCTGCCATCTGCACCTTGTTGTTTCTAGGCCCAGCACTGTGCATCCCAACAGGGGCTGGAATGGAAGGTGCAAAGCTCTGAAAGGAGACTCTGGATAACTGGGCCAGAAGTTGTCCTAATAAAGAATTAAGTAGGAAGCATTTTATTTAGAGCCTTCTGGTTTGCTGTGCTTTGTGTGTATCGAAGGGAACTGTGAAAAGCTGGGCGTCTGTCATGGCATGCTAGGAATCTGAGAAAGGGATGACCCCAGCTTACTACATAACTCTAGAACTGAGAGCTGGGATGTGCCAGTCCCTCTGGTCTGCAGAATTGCCTGCCTGGGTGCTTCTGAAACTGGTAGGAATGTCTAAACCACAATGCTATTCTTGTGTGAATTTACTGAAAAGCAGAACACTGAGGTTTTGGCTCAAGTTCATGCTGAGAAAAAACTGTTGAAGCAAAGCATTCTGTCTAGGAAGCAGCTGTTTATAGCTGTTGTGAATGTGCACCAGTCCCAAGGTCTGATAGCATATGCTCTCAGTTTTCAAAGCTTTCCAATGCTTTTCTTTGGCTTTGAGTCCAGCAGACTAAGGAAATATTGTATCTTACAGGAAGAAAATTTGTGGTTATAGAAACTTGGTGTTATGGAAATAGTACTGTGACAGGAGAGTGCCACCCTGCCCTGGGAGGGTCTCTTCAGGTAGGCATTTATCTGGCTGCCGTATTTAGATGCCAGCAGAATCCAAGAGATCCCCATTTCTGGCCTACAGGTAGAAAACTGTTTTGTTCTAGAAAGCAGCATAGTGTTGATGATTATCCATTCAGAGGGAGGACACACACAAAGTATTTCAGTATTGGGTTTTTGCCTGTGACATCTGAAAGAATTCTTATGATTTCAATTCTGTGTTTTATCTTGGAGGGAGGTAAAATGTGTCAGAGAAACAGCTGCAGGCAAGCTAAAAACCGGAGTTCTCAGTCCAGTGCAGGTGTGCAATGAGACCTCAGTATGCATGTGTCATAGACTTTTTCCTGCCTTCACACAGTGCTACAAAATTGCAGAAGATAAATTTATAGCAGGAGCCATTATTAGAACTTTTTACTTGCCTGTTTTCTGTTGTGTATGTTGTGCAGTATAGATAAACTTCTAAAACACTAAGACTCATCCATGTGAGGATTTCATTAAAAAAATGTGTTAATTTCCTTAGAGTAGATATCTAAATATTTTTTTTTTTTTTATCTCCATAATCAGATAGCTGTTCTCCATAAAGAGAGAAGTGAGATCACTCCTAAATAATTCATTCAGAGATGTAGCCTAAATTTTCCTTGTTGTTCCCATGGTTTGGCTCTGTTCCAAGCAGACTCTTCCCCAGGCAGGCCTGTGGGAGAGTGAAAGATGATATTTGTGCTGAGAACCAAAACTGGAGAGGTAGGGAAAATCCTCAGCAAGTAGCCCTAGGACTTTCTCCAGTGCTGTCTATAGCAAGGAGACTTGCCTTGACAGGAAACAGGGGTTGTAGGACATTTTTGGAGGATGGAAGAGTGCCACAACAGAAATAAGGTGCTCATCCATGTTCTGTATTCTCCAGCTGTATGATGGAGGGCTAGGCTGCTCCCTACAAAATACCTTCTTCATTTAGGACTGAAGGTTGTGCTGATTAGTGACTAGAATGAGAGTGGGGATAATGAAGATCTTTCCATAACTCTTGGTTTACCTTGGGCTAATTGCCTCACCTTCCTTATTCCTAACTTTCCTAAGCTGTAAACAATCATACCTGTGACTTTACAAAGCCCTTTCACCAAGTTAAGCAATAAAAACTTAGTAATATCCATGAGACTGGTCTAGGACTGCCACCCTGTAGATGGATAGCATTTCCCCCAAGCATGCCAAACAGCTGCAGCCAATAATGGATTGCTTTTTTTTTTGTTCACTTCCATGTGTAACATTTCTTCATCTTGTAATGTTCACTTTTGCTTAGCTCTGAATGTTTTAGCCTCTGTAGGTGCTATTTGGTCTCCTCTGACTCAAGAATGGTACTGCTGAGTGTTGCTAGGAAAATCAGCTTCTGCTTTTTATTTTTGTCACAACAGTTTAAGGTAGTTGATCTCCTTTTCTGAGAACAGGAATCAGACTGCACCAACACCACTTTTTTTTTAATATATATTTTCATAGATGGAGAGAACCTGGTGCAGACCCCCAGGCACTTGTCATTCATGGAAATCTTTTATTTTTCAATCACTTCTAGGAAATTCTGTATTACCATCAAAGCAAACAATTCAGCCAGCATTCAGCCTTAGTCTCCTCATACTGGGAGGCAGTTTGGGTTTACATTAACAAAATTAGGATCACTTTTACAGAGGTTTGTTGGAAAGGAAAAAATAATCATCCATCTCAAAGTAGAATTAGATAGAAGTTGGAAAGCAGCAAACAAATGTTATAAAAGACAAGTAAACTCAGGATCCTACAGAATACAATGTATTTTCAAAGTTACACTGGAGGGAATTTACTGCCTACAAATAATTTTCAGTTTGCAAGATTTCATATAGGTCATGAGAACAGTGTTCAGATATTTATAGAGAAAAACCAGTATGCAATCTTCACAGATTGGGGGAATAACTGAATAGAATTAATTTAAATGACCTACCCCCAAAATTCTTTAAATGTTAAGTACCCTAGAATTAATTTGCAGTCCAGCTCAACATTGAGTTTGTAAGGAATCTGTGATTGATTCTAAATGGATGAAAGTGGTTACCTGAAAGTAGTAATTGTTTCCTAATGAGGAATGCAGCTGACTGAGACAGTGGGGATCTCCCTGGTGTTAACCAGGTGACAGCTGCAGAAACAGATGCAGTTTCAAGGTGTCATTTCAAGAGATAATGCGGTTATGAGTTAAGGTAACATTTTGTGGTCAGCTAGTGCACTGATACGTCTGTATGTTTGGGATTGTGGGACAGTGTGAAATCGACCTCTGAAGAAGCAGGTCTGAGTCATTAGATGTTGCTGAGGATATGAGTTGTAAGAAGTATTTTAGTTTGAGACCTCTCAATTATCAAGCAAAAATCTCCTGAGAGACCAGTGTTTCCTTCAAGTTGCAATTAATATTGGTTTTTATCAACATGTTGGACACAGAAGGATTTGAAATGTCTTTCAAAAATGCTGGTTACAGTAATAGCTACTTTCTTGAGTAATTTTTTGAGAAATAACGAATTAACTTCTCTTGCAGCTCTTTAATAAGGAAGTACAAGCTGTCTTTGAAGCTCTGTTGTTTCTGTGTTATTCTGGCACATGTAATTATCTCTCTCCAAGACTTTAAGCCATTATGTTTATCAAGCAAATCAGCAAGTCAAAGTACAACTCCAAAACTGAAGCAGCCTTGTCTGCAAAGCAGGAAATTGAATTTTGCTGCTATTTGGTGGCGCATGGGGCCATCCAAAAACAATCTTTACCTGAATCAGATCAGTTTTACCAATAGATCAACTAATAGAAATTGTGGAGAAAGGCAAATATTCATGAAAGTAGAGGAAGAAGTCCCAGATTTCAAATCATATATGCTTCTGCTGTAACATGTTCCAGTCTGAAAAAAGAAGTTTTCTGAAAGAACTGAATGAAAACAAATCTACCCCATTGCTCTGTACCCAAATGGAAACAGTATATGTGAAACTTCGGGTATTCATAAGAGGGGAAGTGTTCTTTCTACTAAATTGAAATAATGAAAGAAAACAAGGATAAATTATGTTCTTCAAGAAAACTCTAAATCCTTGTCTATATGGAATGGTTTTGCCTTTAAAAAAAAAAAAAAATTATCTTACTCTTTTTCTGTGATGACTTTAGTAGATTTATAGCCTGTCCTTTTTGTTTACATTGGGTTAGTTCCCAAAGAATAAAAGGGAGATACTTTTATTCCTAGACTTTCTCAAAATACTTGTGTACCATTCTCGTTGCAACACCCATCCAGTTTTGCATTCTGGGACATTTTCCATTCTTGGTTTTCTAGTAGAATCTGCTATAATTATCAATCTCATGGTCAAATTAAAAGATTCTGTGATTCCTGTAATACCATCTCATTGTGCATGTGGTTTTAATGATCTCACCACCAATTTCATGTTGCTTGAAGGCACCACTGACCACTGTAAATCAGATAAGTATTACTACAAACCGGATAAGCCGTGTAAACACTTGTATCATGGGTGATGGTCCTTCTGACAAAGTATCCTTTCCCAGCATTCTAAAAGGTTTTCATACTCATACATTCTTTCCTCTTTTGGTCAAGTAGTGATGCACACAGGGCACAGGACTGCCTGAAAGATGACAGTAGCCAGAAGAGGCTGTGGAACAGCAGGATCTGGAAGGGCATTTGGCTGAGCGCAGGTGAATCACAAGTATCTGTAGCACAAGGCCTGTTCAGGTTCCTTTTCTGTCTTCACCTAATTGCTGCTCCTGAGAACTATTTGCTGCTTTCAGACCAGTTTACTGATATTTTCTTAAGTATGAGGACTGTAGTCACTGGTGATAATGCTATTTAAAATAGTCCTCTGCCCTCATTTTTCTAACACCAAGTGCTACAAAGGAGATGAAATGATAGATTTATAGGAATGTAATTCCAGAGAAACACAGAGGTCACTGATGGGACCTGGTTACAAACCCTCCAATGTATTTAAGTGCTTAACTCCCACTGAAGTTTTCTGCTTATTTGATCTTATGAAATTCCAAAGCATAATCTAAAATTAAACTTCTGGTTTTGTCTGTAGGGGAAGTTAATTAGCAAATCTCAACTTGCCCACCAATATCACTTTCATTTGGTGTTAAGAGCAAGTTTAGCACTCAAGTCTCTTGTTGTTTTTCCATAGCAAACAGTCTCTGCTTATTATCATATTAAAGGAATGCCACTGGTTAAATCAAGCAATGAATATAAATAGCTGTATTACTGCCATCAGGCATCAGTGTTTATTTAGTGGATGTGAATCATGCGTGCCTCTTTGATCTGGCTTTGACTAAGCCAGTGCTGTTTTCATACAAAAAAGGTTATTTGCAAACACTGCAGGAGTATGTATATATTAAACATGGAATTAATCAATATGGAAGGGTCTTTGCTTCTTTGACAAGCCTGTGTGCTGCCATGGTGTCTTTAAGTGTTTTGAATTTCTCTATGAGTACCCGGCTCCCTGAAGACACTTGCAGCTCTTTTCTTTGGACTAGAGAAGATCAAGATTGAAATCTGGGTCCCACTGAAATCAGGGGCCATATCACTCTCAGGTCCCTGTGAAGGGCACATATCTGGCAGCAGGGAGGACAAAAATAATCAAGGACAACGCTGATTTATTTGTGGACTGGTTTGATTACAGTGCATGCAGGAGAGTGTTTGAAAGAGAAATTTATTTGTGCACAATCAGATAAGTAGATAGACTCAGACCTACTTGTGCTCATTACTCACACTGAACTTTTTATTACTTTTTGCTAAAGCAAAGATCCCGTGTTGAATTTAAAGCTGAACCCACATGCCTTCCCTTCAACAAACTATATGCAGACGATTGTGTGCATTGGGGAAGCAAACGATAACCCATAGGTACTGCCAAAGTAACGTTATCGCAGTCGTTGTGATAAACAACTTAGAATGAGACTCATTCTGATGCCAAACATTAACCTGGGCAAAATAGCTGACAGGAATGGTGTTTGTTCAATCATGGGTCATGACTGACCTCAAATGCTCTCCACCGAGTGAACTGGGGGTGACAAGTAAGTGGAAAAATTGTAGAAATACCCAAACCATTAGGTGATTTCTGAGTCCAAAATGAGCATCTGTCCCTCCTCCACTTTGTTACTTCTACTACAATGAGAGGTCATACATAAGTTTTAGGACTTAAAGGAAAGCTGGATGTCAAGGATTTGGGCAAATTTTGTCTACACTGCTAAACTTGTAGCAAAGTTGGATTAGTTTTGCATAATTTGAGATTTCTTTTTTATGACAATGTCATTTTGAATGTTAATTGTCCCTACGTTTATAGGGTATTTGCGTTATAGGTGTTGCAGAAAAAAAGGAGTTTTAAAACACTTTGGAATTATAACTGTACTAGGAAAGCATAGTGGGTCAGTGAAATTAACCTTTCAATTGTGATCTTTTTTAATCAAGTGAATTGCACTTTATCTGACCTAAGAAAAAGGGTGATAATTTTAAAGATGAGATGGTGATCATTTAGAAGAGTTTAAAAGGAGAGTTTTGGTGTGTTCTTTTGTAAAGACCATGTGCTCTTCATCATAATGTTATGATGTTTTCTTGACTTATTGTGCATTATTACATCAGAAACTTTGTCAAAGAAACCAAATGACACAGAGAAAAGTCCTTGAAGGGACAGCAGAGATAGGATTATGGGGGAATATTTTCCATCCAGCCTCTTGAAACTGGACTGATTTATTCTTTGAGTTGTTGGAATGAGTCCAGAGAAGGGCAACAAAAGCTGGTGAAGGCCCTGGAGCACATGTCCTACGAAGAGAGGCTGAGTGAGCCGGGAGTGTTAAGCCTGGAGAAGAGAAGGCTCAGAGGAGGCCTTATCACCCCCTACAACCACCTGAAAGGAGGGTGTAACCAGGTGGGGGTCAGTCTCTTCTCCCAGGAAGTGATAGGACAAGAGGAAATGGCCTCAAGCTGTGCCAGGGGAAGTTCAGGTTGGACATTAGGAAGGATTCTTCACTGAAAGAGTGGTCAAACATTGGAATGGGCTGTCCAGGGAGGTGGTGGACATCCCTGGACCGTCCCTGGAGGTGTTCAAGAAACGACTGGATGTGGCACTTAGTGCTATGGTTTAGTTGACAAGTCGAAGTCAAAGGGTGGACTTGATCTTGGAGGCCTTTTCCAGCCTAAATGATTCAGTGATTCTAGTCCAGAAATGAGAAATACCAAGGCTTGAAGCGAATAGAGTGACCAGATCTCATTTATTTTAAGGGATCTTCTTAATTTCATTGACTGTTACACGAGTAAATGGAAGATGGATCAATCAACCTTTTGTTTTATTGACCCAATCAAAGCAGTGTAAGTATTGATTTAAGCTGTTTTTTCTCTGCATAGTTCAGCCTGAAGAAACGTAATTTTTTAACACAAGCTTAGCCAAAGCTTTAAGGTGTGCATGGAACTGCATGCCTTAAATGAAAATCATGGCTGTGACTTCATGGTGGGAATTTAGCCTGTTGATATATATATATATGACCTTACCTCAGGCTTCTGCTTCTTTCACATTTACCTAAAAAGGCATGCATGGAAGAACATTTCTAAGAAAATGATAAATTAATAGGTATATAGTTTGTTATCTCTGTTAGTAAACCATTTCAAACTGTGTAAAAACCTGCTTGCTCTGATAAGTAGTGTACTGCTGTGCCTTGCAACTGGATGTGCTGGCAGACTTTCCTGTACTGTATTTGAGAAGGAGGTTCTACAAAATCAGTCTGTTTCTCAAGACTTTTTGACATCAAAATATATGTCTCTAGTTTGTTGATTTAGTTAAAAAGCTTTTTCTGATGAATTAAAAAAGATTCAGTTTTGAGTATTTGTTTCAATCCTCATTATGGTGGATTCCTTCCAGAGCTTCCCACCATGGTACCAAAGTTCAGGTTACTGTCCCAATGAGCACTTTAACAAGTGAAGCTGTTACAAAAGGTACCTGAAGTAATAGCCTTTTTCCTACATTAGTCTCAATGAACAAACTGGTGATATTGTGAAAGATACCTTCAACCTTTGCCCCCAGCACTGCTGACAACCCCTCCATGTGCTTTGGCAGCAACTTCAGCAGGATCTCTACTCTGAAAACTGTGGGGTATGTGATGCAATGGGAGCACATTTGGACTTGGGCAATGAGCCTGCTCACCTTGCCCCAATTCCAGTGCAGAGCCAAGTAGTCTATAACATCATTAAACAAACAGCAGAAACTGTTGGACACACAGAGAAATATTTGCTAAATTACAGAATCTTATCAGAGGGAATGTGTTCTTGCTGTTTGTTGGTGGGACTTTCCAGGAACTGGAGATACATAGGGTCAGAAATTCCTGGCAGCTTCAGTGCAGCTGAGTGCACCCTCAGTGTCTATTTGAAACCACAGATCACATGCTCTCTTGCTCTCTCTCTGTTCTGTTTCACTTCTCTATCAACTCTAAACTGGGAAAAAGATACATAACTTTCATTTCGATCCACTCCTAATTTTTTTTGGAAGTGCTTTTAAAAATAAGATGTGTGATGCCTTGTCTCATGATGGCCAGTAGAAGTCATCCTGATCCTGTTGAAAATTAGATCCCCTTTAGAAAACTTTTCCAATCCTCTCAAGAGGACTGGATTATTTAGATGGGACTATAGATGATAGAGATTATCAGGGCCCCAGCCCTATGATATACCATGTGTAAGGAAATAGCTATCTCAAATAGTGTCTTACAATCTACAGACAGCAATCCCTTCAGGAATTAACAACAGTTTGACAATTTTTATTAGTAGAATTAGCCTAGATTTCTAACATGACACTACTCAGTAGATTTTGAACTGGCTAGCCACTTTGAATGGAAAAAGGTAGAATTTTTAAGATTATTAGAGTCCAAGTGAGTCTTATTGATAACCCTTCAGGAGAAAAGATTGCAACATGAGTCTAACAGCATTCTATCAAAGACAATCACCAAAGAATCCATGTGTATGGAGAATTTGATGAGTACTCAGGGCAAAGTCTGAAGGCAAATATTAGACACGATAAACTCCACTCAGGAGCATCTGCCCCATAGGAAACCAAACTCAACCTTTTGTGCTGCTTGTAGAGCTCCATGTCATTACACACATAATGTGTAAATCTGATAGGAAGCTTGTGTGTCACTTAAGTGTTATGTCTCCTCATTACCAGAGAATTTAATTTCCTGATAAGTGAACTGCTTGGTTAAAGAAGAGTTTGAAAAACTGTTTTTCAAGCTGAGCACACACCACAATCATTAAATTGGCACTCAGGTCCCATCCCACAAAAAATTTCTGAATCTGTGGGTGTCTACACACATGCATAGCTCTGCCTGGCCATTCTTTATTGAAGGATTACAATCTAACCAGGTAACTAGGCCTTGTCTAAGGAGTCTATTGAACCAGTGAAAGTTTCAGATAACACAATAATGTAATGTTTTATTTGGATAGCTGAATATGGAATCAATCAGTGTTGTGAAGGGTAGTTCTCTAATAAGGGTTTCTAAAACTAAACCATTTGGTTCTGTCTGCTATTGCATTAATTCTTCTTAATAACCACTGTTTTAGTTTTTTACTTCTGAGTGCTTTAGATACAGTTCTCAAGAAAAATTGTAATGAAAACATCTTGTTGTATGTATTTAATAAAAACCCCCAAAACAGAGAAAGATTTCCCATTTAATTTTTTTTTAAAAGGTGCATCTTTCCTCTTTTAGTTTGCTATTGCAAATTAAGTTCTTTGTGATTTCAGCATAAATGTGGATGTCTCTTAAATGTTTAGCATGTGTTTGCTCATGGCTTCTTGATCATCTGATTTCCTTGTATCAGCCTCTACTCTCTGCTGTGGCTCAGGTCTTGTCCCAGACTGAGGAACATTCAGAAATCTCATAATGTCTCACACTAGTAGTTAATCTCCTGTGATGGATATGGCACCATGATTGTTCCTATCTGGTTTCTGATCCAGTGAAGACAGACTAGTCTTTATTTCAAGAAGTGATTCACATGGGAAGTAGCCTCAGTCTGCAGTTATTCAAACTTTCCTGGAGTGGTTTGCTAATACTGTATGGAAGAAAGTGCTGGGATGCTGCTGATTGTAAGCAGTCTTGCTGATACAGATTTTAGCACAATATTCTGAAACAAAATTAGCCTTTTTACCTTAATTAGAACTGAGCACTGCTCAAAATACACATCTTGTTATTAAGGGATGTTCTTGCTACAGCTAAACACAGACATCCCCAAAGCCTGGTCTGCTTCTGCAGGAAGGAAGCAGGGATAGGCTCTGTCTTTGTAACTGTGAAGCTGCCTGCCTGTCTGCCAGGGTCTTCCATTGATCTGGAACTTCCCATGCTCTCCCCAACACCTACAGTCTCTAACCTGAAGAAGGCAACAATTTTCAGGGTTCCGAGGTCGTGGTTATTTGACTCAGCACAATTTATACATTTTAATCTTGCAGCTGGTTTTCACGTTCATGAGCTTGAAGTCCTGAAGCCCAACCCTTGGCTGTTGCCTCTGGGTATTTAGCAACTGCTGGGTATGTTATATAGATGCATCTGTTTTTTTATTTAACATAGATATGAAAATATTGGTGCTGATGAGAGTGATGAGAATTGTTCTGTCATGAGGTGTGAGGGGGAGAGAGATGAAGATAAAGTTGTCTGTTACCACCGACTGCTTCCTGGTTTTGTCATGCATTGCAAGTGTCTCCTCATGTTGCAATGAGCATGAATGAATGAATGAATGAATGAGTGAATTTATTTGCTAGCTTTATTGTTGTCAGAAATTAAGCTGTATTTTGTGGCTTGAGTTGCCTACAGGTATAAATCTATATAGACCAGAGTCTGCATGGTAAATATTTAGTGGAAATGAAGGGTCACTCATGGATTGGAGGTTGGAGTTGAAGGGTAAAATTTGGGTTATGTACACAGCTATTTTAAATAGCTGTTTTCCTTGGGAAATAAAATTCCATTTATTTCACCATGAGATATTCTGGGAGACAAACAAGACCAAAAGAAAAAAGTAGTGGGTAAAATATTTTATCTGCTTCTCATTCCTTTTTTCTTCCTAATGTTTATTATCTTTTGTTCAGTTTCTTTCCCCTTGCCCTTCTTTTTCTTGTCAGGGCCAGTTTGTTAATTTCCATTAGCATTTCCTTTAACTGATTTTCCCTCTTTTTTTACTGAAGTTACACCTCAGTTGTCTCACATGACTGTTTCCTTTTCCAGGCTCTGGACTCCCTTTCTTCCATCCTGAAAGTCCATTTCATTCTCTTCTCTCTGTTTCAACCTTGCTCTCTCATTTTCTACTGTTCCATCTTTTGATTAGCATTCCAGCACTTACCTTTCATGCCCTTGCTCTAACACCCCCCCCCCAGTGCTCTTCTCCCTGATTCCTTCATTCTTTGTTTCATTTCTGTTTTCTTCAGAGCAGCATGTTCTTTTTCTTTTATATTTGCATCTAGGGAAAAAAATATTGCAGGTAGATGCCAGTTGGCTTTGTGGCTACTCACTCCTTCCTACCTGCCTTGAGGTTTGATACAAGACACAGGGAGCTGGGCCATCTTCCAAGAGAATCAGAGATGGAAGTAGCCCATCCTACGTGTAGACCTCATATTCAAACACCAGAGAAATTTTACACTTGCTTGAAATACATTGTTTTGGTCAAGAACTTAGCTTTTTCATAAACTATTTACTGTGAAGTAAACTGAATTCTGTGTCCAACGTTACTCAGCTGGAACAGGAATTTAGAATCTTGTAATAAACTTCCTTCCTGAGAAACTGCCCCAAAAGGGCTTATAATAAGAGCAGTATGATAAATTTTAGAAGTTTAGTTCTAAGTGAATAAACATGTTCCTGAGAGACAGGGAGAGGAGAGAGATACTTATTTTCTCACGTCTCATGAAGGCACTGAAGGGAGGTAAATATCTCATGATAACCACACCCCTTGTCATACTCTATTAGTCACATCACACGCTTCCTGAACACAACACTTCTCTGTATTCCCCTGACACTTTGCACGTCTCACAAGTACAGTGACTGGTTACCATCCTCAGGGCAAACACCCATTAAATACAGTTCAGTGAGCCTTTACAGGAACCTCTCTTTGTCTACATACAGTGTGCTAGGCTTCACAGAGGCTGCATTTACTCCTCCCAGAGAGAAAATACAATTGGATAAGAGGTGATGTTTTGACCTGAAAGTTGTGCTGTGAGAGTCAAAAAGGAGCTGGAAACCTTTCTGCCATTTACTACAAACCTTGAGGATTGCATGCTATGGTTCTCCCAAGTGGAGCAAGTCCGCAGGGTAGCAGCATGAAGGTAGCCTTCTCCTAACACAGCTCCTTGCATGCTGTGGGCCCATGGGACATTGGTCCTTCCAGACTTCAGCAAAAGGACTTCCCAAGTGGTGCATTCAGGGATTCTAAGGTTGTGGGGTAGCTGTTGGCTGGAGGATAACTGCAGTTACGGGCATCCTTGTCTGCAAAAGATGATGGCAGCCTATACAACTTTGCAGTAACTTTGTTAACCAGGAGCTGCTTCAGCTCATTCATCCTGTCTCATCTCCTTTAAAGCCATTGTAGGTAGAGGAAGCAAAGAGAATTAGGCACTGAAATCCCTTTGGTTTGCTCTGTGAGTTAGTGGGATTCAGTAGCCATGGCATCCAACTGCTTCTTTGTCCTTGGGATTTGTATATATGGTATGACAGCACTATATTGTGATCTTGTTGCATCAAGATAAAAAAGGATTTGACACAATATCATACCTTCAGTGTGAGGGCCTGGTCTGGAATGTCAAATAAGTGAGTTTTTGTTAATTTTTATGCAATGCCACGTTATGGATGAAGATGCACAGAGAAACTGGGCTAGGATAGATGCTCAGAGCACTATAACTCTAGTCCATCCTTCATAAAGATGTGGATAAAGTACTGAAATCTTCCTCAAAAATTTCTCTTCCTCTTTGATGGGCTTGAGTTAAAAATAATAAGTTATAAAGGGCAACTGCTGCATATGAGAAACAAAACCAAATGCAGTTGTGGTTCACAACCTGAACAAAAACATTATGTCCATGCACAAGCCAAATACCTTTTCCTGGAATATAGGATGCTTCCTTTTGTGTGTCAAGCTCTGACCACTGAGTCACTTCCCGTGGGTTTGCATTGTGTAGATTAGCAGGTGCAATTCTAAGCACGTATAGAAACTTCCTTTCTTACTGCTCTCTCAAGGGTTGTCCTTGGCTTCCTCTGAAGTTCAGACTTCTCTACTTCCTTACCCACACTACATTTTTCTTCATCTCTGTCTCTGCTCCTGCCTGTCTCTTCTATCTGCCCAGGCTTTCTTCCTGACAGCTTCTTTCATTTCTTCCTTGTCTTTGGCCAACAGTCATAGAGAAAACAGCCAAGCTAGTTTGTGGACTAATAAAGCTAACTCTTTACATGGAAGTGTTTATTCTGTGTTTTAACAAATACAGTCTGCCTGCAAAATCTGGAATTCCTCTGGAATTGTATTTGGTGTATAGGTTTTTGCAAAGGAAAGAACATGGGTGGGAGAGGTTGTTGAAGACAGTACAGTCACTGAACTACAATGGTTCAGGATTCCTACTTTTCCCAAATCTTGTACTGCAGTTATGGACTTCATGTCTTCATACCAGAGTAACTATTTCAGCTGAACCATGGAGATTTTCATCAAAACAACTAAGCCAGTAAAAGTGGCTGGGATTTTGCATGCCCTGCTCCACTTTTGTTCTGTTCTGCTGTCTGCATGGCAGTAGCTGTGTTGGGGTGCTGTTCTAACTATACTAGAATCGATTTTTAATTTAAAATCTGTGTGTAGCTGAGCTCTCTGTCTTATGTCTCCTTACCTTATGAATGAGTAAGGGTGTCCCTTTTGAAGACTCACTTTATTTAAGGGCTGAATGTCAAATAATCTGCCAGATAACTATGAGAACATGGTGGTACATTTGTTGAATGAAAAGCATGACAAAAGAAGGCAGGAACCTATTTTGAAGAACGACGCTGGGATTTTGCTGATATTCTAGAACTACAGTGTTTAAAAGTACAATGTCAGAAGCAAATGGTTTTGAACTTTGCTAATATAATGAGCATAGGGTAGAAGCTGAGAACAATTGTGCCTTGTTCTTCACATTTTCCAGAGCTTGCCTCTGGCTAGGGTTGGGTGAGAGATGAGAAAGAAGGAAGGACCTAGATTCAGAAGTGTGCTGAATGTTTGTTTGTTTTTTTCAGAGGAAAATGAGAAGTGATTGAGATGATGGTGCTTCACATCCCAGAGGGAGTTTCGCTTCACAGATAAGCACCCTGAGTCAGGAGCTGAATACGTGCCAGAAGGTTTCCATGGCAGAAGTAAATCCTATCAAAGTTTGCTGTTGTGGTTGGACGTGCTGACTGAAAGCACTTGCTACGTGAGCTACCAGGGAGAAATGTGGCTGGTAGTTATTCACACAGTGGCCCATGTGGAAATTGGGAAGCAGAAATTATTCGTTACATGAACGAGAAACAATCTTGGTATGTGAAAATGTAAGCTGTTTGTTTCAATGAAGAGGCTGGGTTTGGCTTTACTCCATGTAGTTATTTGAAGGCTATTGAGAAATGCAAATCATGATTTATTTTTACTGTGCTATGTGATGAGACTCATACTTCAGAGGCAGAGAGACAAGTTTCTGGACTCTGTCCAGAAATTAACCAAAATGATAAAATAAAAGAATCCCACAGCTTATTCAGTTTCCTTAATATGATTATGAAAACTTGAAAAATAACAAGCGTAAAGGTGATTCTCAAAGGACATGAGCAGGTAATCATCCCAGGCCCTTGCTGCAGAAGGAGATACATTTTGGTCTAGTGGCCAAAGAACACTGGCTTTCTGGGGGCTTTAGAATTTTTCATTAATTCAGTTTCTCTTTAGGAGATTTCTGTTTCTCCTGTTTTGTGTTAACTTACTTAGATAAAACATGCTCAATGTATATATGTTTTACTCTTAGCTGCCAGACACCTTACATAGTCTTTTGTAATCTGTCTGTGAAAAGGGTTGGCACAATTTTTGAGGGTCAGCATGGAGGGTTTTTATAGATTACTTTTAGAATATAGCTTGCTAGCTATACCCTGGTCCATGGAAAATGCTTTTAAATTATGCTAAAAAATTTACTCCGATGAGGTACAAAGAGTTGTACTTAGCAAATAGATTAAAATATTCACTTACTTAGTAGAAGAGGCTGACAAACATGTTTATAGGATCATGCTGTTTAATACCATTCCCTTCCTTTTTACTCCAACAAACCCAAGCAGTTGAGAATAAACTTGAGACAAACTGAACTTGAAGACAGAATTTATAAAATCTCACAAAATCTGTGTTTGCTGTATGATTTAATCTCCTCATTAAAGTGGGTCAGCTTTAAATAGAAATATTTTAACCTTGCTGCCTTCTCATAATGCTTTCCATATTGACACACCTGCCTTTTCTTTGCAGTTTCAAAGACGTTACATACTAATGCTAATGAAACTCCTCTTTGAAATGTGTTAGGCAGAAATATTCTTGCCTGAGTGCAGCAGGAAATTGAAATGGTGTGATGCCAGAAGCTGAAGAAGACACATGTTTGCGCAGCACTGGGAAATACAGGGACTTTACTTGCAAAAGTTCCCTTCGGGATTTTCCCTCCTACTTTCTCTCAGCAAGGGCAGATGTACAGGTCTAAGCTTCAGCCCAAAACCGACTGTGAGAACAAACCACTGTTTTCAGAGTACAAACACAACTGGAGCTGTCAGACCACCCCTGAACTGGCCTAGGATCCTTCACAACACAGGCCTCCAGGTACAAGGTTGGCTGCTTCTGGGGCCTTGCCATTACTTGCTTATCTGTGGATATGCCCGTGTTTTCCAAGAAGAATAGACAAGTAACAATATTCTATGCTTAATATTGGCATTAAACAGCTGGTAAAAGTCTGTAGGTCTGCTAAAAATAAGCACTGCAGCTTTTTACCAGCTGCACTAATGATCCTGTTTTCCTAAACTCTTTTTTAGAAAAAGATTCCATAGTGAAGGAGTGGAGTGGCAAAAGAGAGCTTGAAGAAGTTGCCCATGCAGGAGTTATGGTCAGTATTGCTGGCCTTCTTCCAAAACGGTGAGTTCTTAATGTGAATTAAAAAGTGCCAGTAATAATCAAGTGAGGGTTCCTAAAGTCAAGGGAGAGAAGGCGGAGGCTCGAGCAGCTTGTTGGTATGTGACCCTTAATCGTATCCCGGGCACCTAGATTCTCATTAGGGGTGAACTAGGAATGCTTAATAGTGAGACCACTTACTGTTGACTACTCTGGATGATCTCCTTTGTTCTCTGGTAAAGCCAGCAATGAGCAGTTCAGACGCTGTGTGGGGCAGCAAGACCACTCAGCCCAGACTGCAGGCACGTTCAGTTTCGCAGCGAGTTGGCAGCTGGCTGGCGCACACCACGAAATATGCTGTATTTCTTTATCAAATCAACAATAAGTGTTCGTGTTTGTTCTGGTCTGTGTGCAAGAGCTCACGTATGCCTGCATACCTCATAACTCTGCCGCAGCAATTACATCCCATACTTCCCTTCTCTGTGTTGCTGTATTAGGAGTTACAACATTACATAGCTATACAGAGATTAAGCCTATCAAAATACATACCAATATACAGCATTTCCTTTCCCACTTATGCTGGAACTGCAAAGCAATAATTTCTTCCCTATTCTTTTTTCTTTGCTCTTTTCTTTTTTAATCAACTTTACAGCATCTTCATCTCTCTTTATAGTTATGCCTTTTCCCTGTTTCCTTGCTTTCTGGCACTTGACTTTGAACTCTTCTCTGTCTTATTGCAAGTTCAACAGTTAATGGTGGAGAGTTAAAAAGTCTTATAATAAAAAAAAAAAAAGAGAAAAAAGAAAGGAGTTGACAGAGGCAAGAGTAAGTACCACCTTATAAGCCTCGTAGGTGTGTTGGGGTTAATACTGAAATGTCCAGAAGTCGGTCCTCATGGTTACTGTCATGGGGCCTTAGAAAACAAGGCTAGAAATATTGTTTTTACTTGTTCTAATGACATCCTACTTTTAAACACAGACTAGAATTTGTTTAGCTCCATCTCATACTTGCGATACTGCTGCGTGTTTATTGTGCTGTTCTTAAAAGTCAGTTGACATGTCATTTCTGTTCTGGTCCACCTTTCTGTTGCATCAAAAAAGGTCTCAGAGTTGTCTTTGCTTGCCATATGACTTCTCAAATTTACTCTGTGGGAATTTTCTGTAACCCTATAATTATCTCTATTTATGTGATGGAAGTCTTTTTGCATGTCCTATTTAGCATTTGCTAACTGCTGTTTGTGCTTGCCTCTCCCTACTAACAATGGACTTTGGATTTATTTTTTTTCTGTATAATTAGGACTTTTTTAACTCTTGCATAGTTGGACTAAACTACTTAGCAAGTACTGAATGTGACATTTTAGACAACAACTCCTTGCAAGGCACCTCTACAAGAGTGCAGTTTGAAAGCACTAAGACTGACCTTGAAATTATAAGCAAGACTGAAATCTCAGGCTAATTTTAAGTGATGTGAAATGATACTCTGCAAAACTTTTTTCTCCTTTATAGCCATGCCAAATGGAGAATTTGTTGAGTCTTCTTTGCCCAAATCATACCAAAATTGTTTTCAATAAGAGCAGCTGTTGTTACTGCAGTACTGGATGCACCTTCAGTATTGCTGAGATGACTGTCCAGTGGTGCATATTCTTCCCTACCAACTGACCTGGGGTGTTTTCAACACCAAATAGGTGAGTTGGGAGGGGGGAAGATGAAAAGGGTAATTATATTCTTGCTGAAGTCCAGTGCTGGAGAAACCAAGAGGTGAAATACCCTAGAAAAATGAGAGTTAAGGCAAGGTAATAATAATAATAAAAATAATCAGATACACACGGCCCCAAATATGACAGTTCATCTTAAATATGTTCTGTAACATGTTCTGGGTTATTGTGATTAATTAACATTCAAAAGATCTGTCTGAAATACAGGTTATGAAAACAAGCAGGCAGTTCACATGGGGGACACTCAATGTGCCTTTTCTCCTTTCAGATTTGACCACTAAGAATAATTAATCTAGGTGTATATAATAGCCTAGAAAGTGCATTCATACGTAGCTCCAGCCAACAGGGAGCTTCCAGTGTGGGAGCTGAAGTGGGATTTAGGCTGTACTAGTCACCAGTAGCAGTGGCCACACTGTCTCTTACTGCTTTCTCTTTTGGACTGTTAAATCCCTGTCTACCTGAGGAGGCTCTGAAGATTTCTGTTACCTTGAGAGAGAGTTTTCACTTTGGATAGCCAGGCCTTGGGGAGGTTTCACAGATAGGAACAGCAGGGATAGGGCTTAGCTGGTGCTCTGTCAGTGACATTCAACACCATTGACATTAAATCAGTGCAGTTGACTGGAGCTAGTCTTATCACAAGAGTGTTTAATGAGCACATGCACAGTATTTTATCAAAATGTCAGAAGGAATGTTTATAAAAAAGAGACATTTCTCTAAATATAGAAAGCTCCTGAAGCTCGTTCTGAAGCTGCGTGGAAAACATTTTAGAGGGTTTTCTGCATCCTTGAGCCACTTTCAGTACCCGTTTGAGAAAACATATTTTCAGTTCCACTGCTTCCTTTAGACCAAACTACAAAGTGAACATGCTTGTTTTTAAGATCTCCAAATTAGATGATGCAATGACTCAGCATGAAAACCAGTCACAGCCAGTGAACATCCCTCCTCCAGGTTGAGTGTTTCTAAAAAGCAATCAAAATGAAATGACACCAGCAAAGAGAAAAAATTAATCGAGCTCTCACTTCATACAGATTGGAGTTCTTCCTCTAGTTTTTTTTATTACATTTTTTTCCCCTGCAAGTACCTGATAAGTATAAGAGGAAGTTAGCATTTTTTTCCCTGCAGGTCTATGATAGAAGACAGTTTGAAGTTTTTGTTTTTAATGATGACAAATATTTTGCCTATATTAAAAAGGCCATCCATGTTGATTCTTAAATATAATGTTTCCAGTGAAGCATTAGGTAACTCAAATATCTGTAGAGGTGTTGGGTTAGCTGAAAAAACAGGTTTTCTATGGCAACCTGCTGAATAGTTCTTAATTATATCAATAGTCACAGATTCCTTAAAAACTCCAAAAACCCCAAAAGAAACAACCCAAAACTTTAACATTTGCAAGTGAATGACCAGAGTTCTGAAGTTTGATTAAGGTTGAAATGCCTTAAGATGCAGCAGAACATTAGAGAATATGCTGTGTATTATTTTTTTAAAAATGCATTCATGATTTTCCTGCTATGTTGCTTTCATTTGAAATAAGAGATGAAATAAGAGCCTAATCCTGTGTCCTTACTTCTCATTTAGGCTAACATCCTTCTTTTTGCTAGCAAATAGAAAGCATTCAGATATATTCTGTTGAATACAATGCTGTGGGACTGCAAATGTGATTTGGTTCAGTAATGGTATTGCTGCTACTTGTTACTGTGACAACAGAGCTACAGTGCTCTCTGAATGGTAATAAATATCCTTATTTTGAGTTTTTAGTAACTGGATATCCTTAGGCTCTTTACTGGTTGTGTCAGGAGTCCAGGTGAAGGCTTTATGTGTGAATCTTTTCCCAGCTGAGTGTCATGGTAATAAGATGTGATTGTGCAATGCTATGGAGCCTTTTATGCCAGTGAGTTGTGAGGAAAATCTTCAAGGTATAAAGACAGCCACTGGAGTTCAGCATGTGTAGGATGGGCAGCTTCAGGAGCCCCGCTAACTCTAGAGCGGAACAGCACAATGGTCAATCACTCAGACTGTTTCAGGATTGAAGGAGCTGCTCATGGTGCTTCTTGAAAAAGACAACATCAGTGACTAACAATCCTCTTTTTGATTTATGAAGCATCTATGATCTAAAGATAGACCTTCATATACATGGGAGTCACTCAGCAAGGGCCAAATCTTATATATGTCTTAGCTTTTTTAGTGGTATGCATAGAATTCAACATACCTCTTTGACACAAAGTGAAGTTTTTAAATTTAGTAGCGTATCTTCCTGAGAAGATGTGAATTTCTTAAGTATCCCTTGCCTTTATGTGCTGCTGTAGTCACATCTTTTGAGTGTGGGAATCATTTACCTCAAAATAGGGAACAGGTTAATCCTGACCATCTCTAGTGTCCACTCACTAATGCAACAGAGCTCTACAAGCTTCATCCACAGAAAAGAAACTATAAATTTGCTATTTGAAACTGGAGAAAATGCTTTTAGGTCAACTGGTGACCCTACTTATGCCAAAAGCAAAGTATTGGTTAGCCTCAGTCAACAGCATTTAATCCAGGGGTCAATTATTTTTCGTCTTAAACCATTAAGAATTATTTCTCTTGTAATACTGCTTTTGTTGTTTTAGCATGGAGGGTACCAATTTACTTTTTCTAGGTATGAAATGTAAGACAACATTACACCTGAAACTTTTAAAAAGAAGAACACTTCAATCTATTCTGATCCAGCCAAAGAAGTATCCAGTCCAACAACACAGGTACATTGTCATAGTTTTGGCTGGAATTCAAAGTAAACAGAAATACCTCACACATCATTTTCATAAAGCCACAGACACCCTTTTTACATTCAAGTCTTTTTGCATTAATGAGTCCAGAGTTTAGCATTTGCAAACTTGATAACAAACATGGCTAAATTAACTGCACGTAATGTAAAATGTTCTCTAAACCCACATCCCTCTCTGTTCAACTGTATACAGTGGCAAAAAAGAGACACGAACACTTCTGAATTCAGAGATGTTTTAACAAAATGCTGGTTAGCATGGTGTCCCTCCAGATGTGAAGTGCACTAGGAGGAGCAGATTACAGAATGACAACTGTTAAATGCAAATTTTCACCTGCTTGATATAGTTTCCCACTGCTCCACTTTCAGCATTCTAGAAGATAAAATGTTTGATCAAAGCCTGGCTCAAATGTGATTTCCTCTGAAGTCAGCAGGATTTTTTGCTTGAACAAGGACTACAGGATTTAGTACACAGATTTTATAGAAATGATTTATTTTAGTGGGAAGTTAAGTAGTAAGTGCAATAAGAGAAAAAGGGAAAATAACTTGGGATGAGGGATTTGTAAAAAAGTACCTTTGTTTGCATAAACCATTTTCCCAGATACTTTTTAATGTTTTGGGTTTTTTTCCCTCTGTTGTAACACCTGTGTTGAAAAAAATCAAAAACAATGTTGCATTTTAAAGTTAGCTCCTTTAAATTTTTTCTTCTTCCCCTATTACTCACATTTCTTTTCCGGTTTTTATTATCCTGCCCCAATGGGGATTTTCTTTTAACTTTGTTATATTATAATAGTTAGCGTGTGTACATGAAAAACCCACTGACCTTTTTCTGACTTGTGAGTCACAGGATTAATAGCTGTGCATATGACCTTTTGAAAACAGGAAAAAATTTCCCTTAACCTGGCTTGCAGGTGAACAAAAGGTAAAATTCCTATTCTCTATTTTCTCCACATTTATTGCAATAGATTGCTTCTTTTTTATAATTGTCTCAGATTTTCAAGTTGTATATTTTGATTACCAATCTATGGAGTTATACAGATAATAATTCAGGTAGTAATATAGTTATATACTCTGTGTTGGTTTTAAAATGCAGCTATTTTGTGCATTTTGCAGCATGTAGCTTCCATAATTGAAGATATTTTAAATTAGTTGGTTAAGGTCAGTCTCTAAGCTCATTTTTATCTTCACTCATGTGAATAGTTTCAGAGTAATACCATAGGAAATCCAGAGCCAGTCATTCCAGTGGTCATGCTGCTGGAAGCATAACAGAATGAGGGAGAGAATCTTGCAATTATGGAGGAACAAGTTGGTTATGGATTTCCTGTGTAATTCACCCAACAAATGCCAAGACCAGCATTAGCACTTGGGATTTGCTTCATGCAGTGACCTTTAGGGTAAAGAAGATTAGTGAAAATTTTCAGAAATAATTCCTAATCTTAGAAGTTACGACTACCAGTAGCTTTCCCTGGACTTCATGGGAACAAAAAACATCATCCTGAAGATGTCACTAGTTCAGATACCCCATATGGAGACATCCGAAACTGGAAGTCACTTGGGAAAGTTCTGACCTCTGTGTCTCTAAAACCATTCCACGTAACAAGTAGAGGTTATGAAAAGTGAGAGGGACGGGGAGGTATTGTGGGAGAGAGATATCTGGCAGTGGCATTTGAAGAGAAAAAGGGAAAAAAAGAGACACAAATAAGAAGGAGCTGTTTGGGCTCAATAGAAAGGGAGCAGAGCAGTAAAAACATTACTTTGCAAATGGAAAAAAGTCCAGTCTGTCTCAACACAAATTTTCCAGGTGCATTATGCAGTCTACAGAGAGTACTGCAGTGGTAAAGCACCCTCTGTGCTGTCTGGAGTGTAAAGTAATATTTAATTTGTATGTTATTTTATTTTACTTCATTTATGACCCTTTTTACATTGTTTTCATTAGTGTAGGGCTTTCATTATTTACTGAAAACCAGACTTCTTGTGAGTCAGACTTGCTGAGAGCATGGGAGTATGTATACCAAGGAAGTGTATCCCTTAGCAACAGAATGCAAGTTAGGGTTCCTCAAAACTTCTCTATTCATGTTTTGCTCATTGTTAATAGATCTTTTACAGAGAAATTGGCTCACTCTTCATTTGGAGTGCTTGAGACCCAAATGTTAGTCAGGTTTAATGAGACAATTTTGGGAGTTTCATTTGCTGCCAGTCAGTGAAAAACATATACAGGGTTACATCAATTGTTCCAAAGGTTTGGACCTCCTCAGGAAAAAGGTAAGGGGAGAGAATTGTGTCACTGTTTTGGTAGGTATGAGCTAATCTACTTAACAAACATATAAACTGTAGATAGGGTACATTTTAATCTAGTTTGTCTTCATATTGTTTCCCTTAGTCAGGCTTTAAGCATTGAGGAACAAGTTGTCCTATCAGATGAATCAGTTAACTGATTTTAACCAGAAAGTATTTTAACACTACAGGAGTTACACTTTCAGCCACTGGGTATATTTCTGTTCTAGTGCCTGCTGTACTTTGAGCACACAGTGGCACACAGGTGCCAGTCAGAAGCAGGCATGCCATGGGCTCCCAGGTCTTACATCCTGACACCCTGTGTGCCTTTCTTTAGGTGCCCCACTGCACTTGGCTCCCCATGGTTGTCACCCACACCATTCCACCCTTCCTGATGCTGCTGGATCCCGAGAGAAAAGCACAAGAGACTGAGTTTCCTCTGGTGCCCACCTCCCAGAAGGTGGACCAAGGCAAGTGAGAACGTTCCCACACATCTCCCATGCAAGGCAGCAGTTGTTAGCACCTCAAGCTGCCTGGCTTTTGACACTGTATTTCTACACTGATGATGGCTGATGAACCCTAGACCACTGCCCTCCATCCATATTTATTGCACTCATAAACCAGACTCTTAGGTACATGTTTAATGAAAAATCCCCAGGCAACTAGAAGGTAAGAACTGAGTTCATTGTCCTCTGTGTATAATAAATCATGTAGCAAAATCACTAAAGGCTAAACTGGCATTGATAAGAATGAGAAAATTTGTAGAGGAAAATATTTCCCATAAATGGAAATAGAATAATTATTTTGTGTGCCTTTTATGTTGGTGGCATAGTTCTCTCCACTATTTAATTATTTTAGTTCTAAATAAACCCATTAAATTTTAAATTATAAAAAGCAATGTTAGTAAGCTAAACAAAAACTAGTCTTTATCTAAGTATATTGCTTAGTTAAATGAAATGTTTGCATATTCTGACTTCAGATCTTTCTTTAAGTGTCTTTTCTGTGTTGTTGACTCAGTGAATACTTCATTTATTTTCTGGCAGTTTTCCTGAAAGGAAAGCCAAGGAACATCATCTGAATAAATAATTGTAGTTTATAGGTATTTTATTTAACTGAAGCATCCTATCATCTTGGAGCCTCACTTAGAGATTTCTGCCCCTTTATAATTTACCTGTTTTACTCTACTACCTGACCATCCTTTGTAAATAATGCTGAGGACTTTTACCTAAATATTGTTGTTTCTAGTTTAAGATGTCTGTCTTAAAAGCCAGAAACCTAGCACTAGAGTCATTGAATGGTTTGGCTTGGAAGGGACCTTAGAGTTCATCTGGTTCCAACACCCTGGATTAGGAATACTAATGTCTTTGTGATACCCTGAGGAATGTGGCTGATATATTTACAAACATTATCCTTCTGGCAAAACCATAAGTAATTTCTGTGGAAAAAAACTTTAAAAAATAATAGGAAAATGAATGAACCCACAATCCTGTGTATTCGGGTAGTTTTCTATAAAAGGATCCTCCAAAAAATATCATATTTGAGTAAGTCTTGGGTCAAAATACTGATCTGTAAGCTTATTTCACCTAAACTTGGAGAAAAGTATTTCCAGCAAAAATGACAAATCTTTTCTCAACCCCCCCACCATAAAAACTCAATTAAAAAAAAAAAAAACCAACAAAAAAACCCCCAAAAAATCAAAAAGAGAAAACCACATTTTCATTGCCATACCAGTTTTTTTAATTGAGTTTACATTTTTAAAAAAGTAAGTATACTTTTTTGGCTTATGCTTGTGTCACTGTCATAATAATCTTTGCCTATATGTAAAGGTAATTATGACAGACAAATAAGCAAGTGATTGCGTATGAACAAATAAATGTAGGCTGAAAATCTGCTGTGCTGATCTCTTAATGAAGGTACTCTTGAAGAAGATGCTCGTTCTGAGTTTCAGTTCTGGCTTCTAATATCTGTGGATTTTACCTTGACTGTTGTTATGTGAAATGCATCAGCCCTCTCTGGGATTGTGTAGAGGCAGAGGGAATAGATTTCACACAGCATTTCTTGGCAGCACCAGGCCCAAGAACAGGATCCTTAAAGGCATTCCCTGTATTCTTCCTGTAGTCTTGCCACAATCTTGCTATAAATTCAGAATTGTGTTAAGGCGTCTATTAAAATCAATTTTTTAAAGGGAGAGTCTCCCAAAGCACCACTTTACTATAAATGTCCTTCCTTTGCTTCTGTTCCTGTGGATAGCTTTGGCAGAAAACTCACAGCATTAAAGAATTTAAGGATTCTTTGGGCCACATTTATTTTCCCTTTCCCATCTCCATTTTTTTTCTTTTCAAATGTGAAACTGAAATCAAATACTTTCAGATTCATTAAGAAAATCAAACTCATGAGTTCCACCCTGATGTAGCACGAAATTAGCTGCCCACTTAAAGCAATACAAATCTGTTTGGTTTTGCCAAGCAGAGAGTTCCTAGTTAATAAACCAGCCATCTTCTTGAACAGGAGGAGTAAAATGATCTGTAGTAATCTATGCTGAGCTCAGTGGATGGGAAGACCATGCCTGATCTTGGCAGACAAAGGAGTTGACCTCCAGGTCTTTGACCCTTTGCAGGCTGTTTGCAGAGGTATGCCCGTGCTGACCATGCTCCTGCAGAGGATGCATTTGGTTTGTGTTTACTTCATCCTTTTCTTAAGTGGAAGTGGTGAGAGGCTTGATGTAATGCTGTTCAGAGATGTAGGAGGTGATATTTCACTGCTGAGGATGCTTGAACCTCCTGCCCTCACCTCTGCCAAGCCATGGCTGCAAGCTGGATGCAAATACCTGCAGGTGAGATTTGGGTGGGGAAGCACTGGGTAGGTTGTCCTGACCTAGCTGATGGCATACTGAAATGTGGGTCCATAAGCCTTAAGTTCTGGTTCCAGGTCAAGTAGAAATCTCCTGTTTTGCACAGCCAGAACACTAAGGCTTTGCAGCTGAAGTATTTGTCACAGTCCTTGCTGGGTTTGTTGCTGGTAGTGGGGAGGGTTGATTCTGGTTTTGGTTTTCTATTTTATTTGGTTTTGCTTTTAAAAAAGCCTGGGGTGTATCTGGATGTGCAGGACTCTATGAGAATAAAGGATATTTATTTTGGAGGCTGGGCCGGGGTTGCATTTTTGATTTTTTTTCTAATCCCTGAGTTGGGAAACTGAATCTTATTTTTCCTGGAATACAGGGGAAAATTGGCAACAAGAATCAATGTGTTAAGCCATTAGCCACCAACTGCTAGAGTACAAATATTGACAAGTGCAAAGGTTTGGTGGTCTTGCTTTTCTGCATGAATATCAGCAATCTATCACACAAAGCCTGCCTGTACTTCCAGGAGGCCTCTGCCTGCGTAACATGATTATTGCAGTGTAACAGGGAGATAAATGTTGGACATGGGTAGTACAGTTTCCACTGAACCTTCGTTACCCAATACTGCTTATAGGCAGCTTTGCCTTGCAACACAAATATCATACATAAACTTCAGTGTTCTAAAACCAGAAATTGCTTTCCTGAATCATACTTCCTCATAAAAACTCATATCTGATAATTTGATTATGGATCTCTGGACTCTCCTTTAAAAGATCACATGCTCTGAGGGACGTCCCCCAGGAAGAATGCTGTAACTGTGCTGTTCACATGCTAGGAATAGAATGACTGTGGGAACTGAGCAATTTCAAAACTGAAGCACCCTGCAGTGAGATCTGTGAAATGGATGGTCAGTGGGCTCTGAACAGGGATCTGTGAGCAGAGAAGTAGATGGTAGGCTCAAAAATCTTGTCTGAGAAAAGAAAAAACAAAATTGAAAACTTTCCACTGTTGCTCAGTCTGGCTAAGCTCCATGAGCTTGCAACATTTAGTCATTATAAAAGTTGAATCACTGGATGCCATAGGCAGTTTCAAATCCTTACTGATGAGACCTGCTCAGAGCAAGGCTAGAAGCCCAGGTGTTGGAGATGTCTGCAACCTGTGAGACAGGTACAGCCAAAGAAAGAAGTGTAATCTTGGTCCATCATACTGCATATCCTCAGCCAAATTACATACTCATAATCCCTTCTGGCATTATCATTCCAAAGCTGAGCATCCTCTGCAGATCTTGTGCTGTCACCTCTTTTGCTTCTGAAAAATCATAAATCACTTTCTGCATAAATCTTTTTACCAGACTCTGTAACACTCAGGAACCATTGCTTTAGTCTCCCTTCCTAGGAGCAGTACTTCTGTGACTGGTGTATGCATATCTGTGTGCAAGTAAATAGCTGCAGAACAAGAAGGAACAGCATTAATTAAGTCTTCCACTGGAAGCAGTTGAAAGCACAGTTCTGTTCCAAACCAAACTGTTAAATACATTACCAGCAAGTTCCATTCCCTTTTGGTTTTCATAGCCATACAATCATAGAATGGTTTGGGTCAGAAGGGATATTAAAGATCATCTAGTTCCAACCCCCCTGTCATGGGCTGAGGCACCTTTCACTAGACCAGTTTGCTCAGAGCTCCATCCAGACTGGTCTTGAACACCTCCAGGGATGGAGCATCCACAGCTTCTATAGGTAACCTGTTCCAGTACCTCACCATCCCTGGAGTAAAAAAAAAAAAATAAATTCCTAATATCTAATCTAAACCCACTCTCTTTTAGTTTGAAGTCATTATGTCTTGTCTTGCCATCACATGCCCTTGTATAAAGTCTCTCTCCATCTTTCTCATAGGCTCCCTTCTGCTACTGGAAGGCCACAGTTAGGCCAGCCCAAAGCCTTCTCTTCTCCAGGCTGAACAATCCAAATTTTCTTTGTCTTTCTTTGTAGCAGAGTTGTTCCATCCCTCTGATCATCTGTGTGACCTCCTCTGGACTCTCTCCAGCAGGTCCATGTCCTTGCTGTGCTGGCACCCCAGAGCTGGTGCAGCACTGCAGGAGGGGTCTCAGCAGAGCAGAGCAGAGGGACAGAATCCCCTCCCTGCCCTGCTGCCCACGCTGCTCTGGATGCAGCCCAGGACACGTTTGGCTCTCTGGGCTGGCAGTGCCCATGGCTGGGTCATGCCCAGCCTCTCACCCAGCAGCACCCCCAAGTCCTGCTGGGCAGGGCTGCTCTGATCTGTCCATCCCCAGCCTGTGCTGGTACCGGGGGCTGCCCTGACCCAGGTGCAGCACCAGCACTTGGGCTTCTTAAAACCCATGAGATTTCTACAGCCACTTCTTGTGCTTGTCCAGGTCCCTCTGGGTGGCACCTTGTCCTTCAGGTGTTTCAACACCACTCAGCTTAGTGTCATCTGTGAAATTGCTGGGGGTGCACTCAATCCTCCAATCTGTGTCATTAATGAAGATATTAAGTGACACTGGTCCTGAAAGACACCACTGGTGACTGATGTCTGTTGGGACCCTCGGTGTTAGCCTCTTCAGGAAGCCAAGACTATATGTGCTTAGCTTGGCAAATAGATCCTTGACATCTTCATCTTCTTAAACTCTAGACTCGGAAATCCATGATATGGCCACATTTCCTATTTGCTTTTATTTTCACAGCATGCATTTGTTATAGATGGTTTATCTAGCTGTTTTAGGTACTTCTTGTTCGGATTATTAAATGTAAATTTTCTGGGTCCTTGTCATGGTTTTTAACCCCAGCCAGCAAACAAGCCCCAGGCAGCCACTCTCTCACTCCCCCACCAGTGGGACTGGGGAGAAAATCAGAAGGGTAAAAGCTGGAAAATTCATAGGTTGAGATAAATGTGTTTTAATAGGGAAAGCAAAAGCTCCTCATGCAAACAAAACAAGGAATTAAGTCACTGCTCCCCACGGGCAGGCAGATGTTCAGCCATCTCCAGGAGGGCAGGGCCCCATCAAGTGTAACAGTGACTTGTGAAGGCAAACACCATCACTCCAAATGCCTCTTCTTCCTTCTTCCCCCAGCTTTATATACTGAACATGATGCCACATGGTCTGGAATATCCCTGTGGTCACTTGGGGCCACCTGTCCTGGCTGTGTCTCCTCCCATGCACCCCCAGACCCTCATCAGCATGGCTATACAAAAAGCAGAAAAGGCCTGGACTCTGTGTAAGCCCTGCCCAGCAATAGCAAAAACATCTCTGTATTATTCACTCTGTGCTCAGCACAAATCCAAAACACAGCCCCATATCAGCCACTGTGGAAAAAGTTAGGTCTACCCCATATGAAACCAACATTTTAGTCCTTAAAATCTAAGAAGCAGCTTTGGTTTCAGCTAAACTTTCCTAAATCATCCAAGATTACCATTCTTAGAAATAATCTTGATGGGGTAATTACTCTGTCCTGAGTAATGAAGGATTTAGTTTGTTCTCATGCATTTTATATGTTCTTTTTAGCAGAAGAATTCTATAAGGAAAATGTCTATTCTTCAGTAGGCCTTCTGTGCTTTGCTAGCTTTTGATCTGTAAAGTTAATTCAAAACATTTAATTTCTTTTTCCCAAAAATGTCTTCTTCAATCAGCTGTGGTATGCCATGTGTTACCTGTCAGCTCTCAAAATGACACTTGTGTCTGAGCAGTTTGCAAATGAAAGAAGGCAGGAAACTGAGTCTCACTCATTTTGCTTACGTGTTACATTATGGTCAGTTTTGCCATTTTTCCTTCATTTTCTGCTGGGCAATTGGTTTCTTGGGAAATTTTGTGGCTTTCTAAAGACGTGATATTATGTCTTGTTATTTATAACTGCTCAGGCTTGTGTAAGCAGAAGATTTATGTGAGGACACAGAGGGTGGTGAAACTATTTGTAGATCATAGGGTGGTTTAGGAACAGTGGGAATGCCTTCTTTCCACTGCAATGTGTAGATTCCCAGACCTGCAGAGGACACAGAGCATTGTGAAAGGATTCTGTAAGAGCACAGAATGAAAAGATCTGTATATGCAATGCATATATGGATCACATCACCTATTAAAGCAGCTATAAACAGATCAGATCTTGAAGCTGAGGTAAACAGCCACCAACAGCTATTGTGAGGACTTGGGTCAGATAGTAACAGCTAGGGAGAGCTCAGATCTGTTTAGCTGTGGTTTAGCTCTTTGGCTCTGCCCTGCAGCAGGGTGACCTCCTAAGGTCCTTCCCTGCCCTTGTTTGTGTGATTCCAAAAGCTATGTGTAAATAGTTCATGTTGAACTCAAAAAACCATCAGGAAAAAGATAATGGCTGTGACAAGACCATTCATAGCTCATATACTTGTTTCAGTTAGCATAACTACAGCAAATACAGAACAAAGTCAACAATGCAGAGCTCTGAGAGAAAGTCTTACAATAATTTCCTGTATTAGTGAGATGATGGAATAAACACAGAAATGGATGCACTTACATAAAAGAGATGAAATAGAAAGATACTCAAGTGAAAAACTTCCATCTTGTTAGTTTAGCTCCTTTCCATAGCAATATCAAAATGACCTATAAAAGCAGCACTACTAATCCCTTCACTGCTTGGGCTCTCAAGTTCCACAAAGTAATCTTGTCATGAGGTAGTTATTACCTGTTACTGTGTCATCCTGGAAAACAGCAGTCACATTGGCCTAAAATGTGAGTAGAAGTGCTGGCTGCTGTAATGCCCATCCAAGTAATGGTGTATGACAGAACAAGCAATTCTTGTCACGTGCTGACCTTTATGAGTCAATAAATATTATGGCAACTGGCACCCAGTGCTATGCCCCATAGCATATCTTACCAAAAGCAGACAACACGGAATGTGCAGAATCTGCAGAATAAGGTGTCTTAGGAATATAAGGCACACCTCTAATGCTGAATAGGGCTTGAATGGACCAGTACCTGCATGGAAAATCCATTAAAGCTTCTGTATATAGGAATATTTGTCTACTCTGAACCAAACTCCAAAGTGTAGTGGTTGAACATTATTTATCCTACTGCACGAATATTCTTTACTCAAAGTAAGTTGCTACAATTTCTTCTCTTAGGGCAAGATTTGAGCAGGGATTTAGGGGTAGCCTGAATCATCCTGAGGTCTATGTCCCAAGTGTAAGAAACATTACTTGCTAGGCAGAGACGCCTTTCGTTTCACATGTAGGACCAAAGGAGGTTTGGTCTCCTTGTAATTTTAGCCATTTGTTTTACAAGTAGTTGCCCTGGCTAAATTCCAATTAGCAGTAAAGGTGGAATTAAGGAAAAGAGAAAGGGGACTTGGAAGACATGAACAATATCCTGTTGTGAAGACGGTTGATGTTTTGAATTTAATTGTCAGCTTAACATAGCTTTCCTTTGTCACCTTGGCATATCAGAGTTTCTGTTTTCTTTCCCTGGATTTTAAAGAAAAGAGAGGGATTGGTGACTGTGGGTGAGGAATAAATCTACTTTTCAGAGAGCGATCCTCTAAAGGCATCTTCAAGAATGTTGGGTTCCAGAGGTTCTGTTGTGTGAAGGATGGTAGTGCAGAGATGACAGTGGAAGTGGAAAGAAAACAAATGACTAATGGAGCAGTGTGGCATATGGACTGTATTAAGGATAGAGAGAAAAAGTCTGCAGGGGAGAGACTATAGAAGTTGACAGGTGACTGCTTGAGGTCCTAAATGATAGTCAAGTTAATATCATAGAGTTCAGTGAGCATGCTGGATCTGTCTCTTCCTCTGCCTTTCATAGCTCTGGAACTAATTTTGCATATTAAATGAAGTACTTTGTCGACCCAGTGTGCCTGGCACTGAATTTGTAAATTCATGCTTTCTATTTCAGTCAGGCATGACTGGGTGAACAACCTCTATAACTAAAAGGAATGACATGAATAATTCTTCCTTGAAATAAGGTCAATGTTATCTTCATGTGACTTGAGCTGTGTGGAAGGAACAAAGACCTACATCAACCAGGTGCTATTAGCAACGCTGGGTGCAGATGTATTTTGTCATAAGTCTCAGTTAATAATTAAAAAGTCATTATGATTACCTCATTTTTTTTCAAGAAAACAATATTCTTCATAGATATGTCTTTCAGCATCAAATTCACCTTGGGGTGAGAGAAATTTTGTCATTACAAAGCAACTTTCATATTATTCCCTAGTGCATATTTACTAAAAAGTTCCTAGTATTATTCATATTCTGCTTGGTCTTTGGCATCATAAGCCTAATCTTTTATTGTCATATTAAAATGTAGTTTATGCAATTTTTTTGTTGGTTTCTATTTCCTTATGTAATTCTGACTTCCATTTCAGTATATAACATAACTGATTTACTATTGTCAGCTACCTTTCCTATATGTACAATATTTTAAATGTAAAAAAAGTGGTAATAGTGGATGCAACCTGCTGCTGTTTTCAGATAGCATCAGAAGGGAATGTTTTGGATTTTTAAAATATACAATCTCAATCTAGTTTAATTTATGTGGAAAGCTTATTTTGTCCTTACCACAAAAAGAAATGGACAATTCTGTAGATGGTTTTTTTCTACAGAATGATGGAAAAGCACCAGTGACGATAAAATAGCAAAATGCAGTACATCTTGCTAGTAGAAAATTACAGTATCTTTAACAACATGAACTTGCATAGATTTTTCTTTGATTGTTGAAAGTATCTTTCTTTACATAGTAGACAATGTCTTTGGAAATGCTTGAGTTACCAGTTTCACTGCCATTTTATATTTCTGCTTACTGTCAATAGGAGTTCACAGTCCGCACTACATCTATCTAAATCTGCTTAGAGAAAGGAATGCTAAGTCAGATGTCATTGGAAAACCTATACTATTTTCTTCTTCTTTTCCTTACTTAACTGTAACTGTTCTCAGCACAAATTAAATAGCATAGGTAGGAAAACTTGTCTTTCTCATATATACTCATTTATCAGTTCTATGAATAATAAATCTATGTTACACAATTTTACAAACACACTACCAGCTTCAGAAACACAGGGCTTTGAAAACTTCTTGTGGAAAACTTATGATCTACTACTGAATCATATTCAAAGGTTATGCTAGATAAATATAAGGCATCATGAGGTCTTGCATGAAAGATCAGAAAACAATATTCTATACTGTAGGTTTGTGAACCTTCTCAGGTTACCCAAGAGAAGACATCTAAAACACAAGCTGGTATGCAAAAGGTGTAGAGTAATTGGTGCTGCTGTGTTATGGGAAGCACTTTCTATAACTCCCAGATTACCTTCACATCATCACATCTATTATTCTGGCTAGTTACTAAAACTGGATAAAGGAAAGCAGATGGAAATGTGGGTTTGTATCTTTTGTTCATGTCACAATATTTATTGTTAAACTGTTCTCATTATTGTTATCTGGCACAGGTCATAGAGGAATGTATTTGAGTAACCTGTTTTAAAATTTATTATTGATTTACCTGTCTTTTGCCCTAGTTATGTAAATACAGCTAAAATAAATTAATTTTTAATTCTGTTCCCCGGGGGTGAGCTGCTCTTCCCAGTGACAATAATAAATTAATTTTTATTTTAAGTCTAGCAGATTGCACAACTCTGGTTTTACTCCACAGTCCTTATAAGCATAGCTACAGCCATTAACAGGAGATTTCTGCCCTTGTATTCTAAATGCACAGGTTTCTGGCTAAACTCAGCAGTCACAGAACCAAAGAATCATACAATCAATTTGGTTAGAAAAAACCTTTAAGATCACTTCAGTGGTGTTAGAATATGATTAAAAGTCAGTTTCTTATCCATTGAAAATAGATCAGGAGATAAAAAGGGTTGAACAAGAAAGACATTAACATGGGTTGAAAAGAAAATTCTAGATAGAACAATTTATAAAACTGAAGTGGGATATATTTGATTTTCAGGAACTGCAGTGAACTAGATCCTTTGAACATTTTAATTTATATAAGAGTTTGTATAAGCTGGCTCCTTTGAAGATGTAGGAATTAAATTCACATATCAGCTCTCTTTTTCTGAAGAATTCAATCAATGTATTTTCTTTAAAGCCAGTGATCTTTTTTAACCCTTCTCCTTCTGGTGACAGAAAATATTTTAATGATTGGAGAACTAGAAATAAAAGACTGACTTAATGTCTTCTTCCTTCCTAGACAAGCTACTGTTCTTCTAAATAACCTGTTCTGCATTTTCCAGGGTCCTCCCCCCACAGTCAGTCCAATGCCAGGCAGTGAAAATGGAACTCTATTTAGACTGGTTTTCCAGAAAAGCATCTTAGTCTGATCTCTGAATTTAACCTAACATCTAAACAATGCAGCATACTGAAACCATTGGCTCTTTAGCCCTAAACTCAGTGATCAGAAATTCCCTAGTGATCAGAAATGTGCCTGCTACCACACGAGATTTATGGGACATGAGGAAGATGCTAAACAAACACACACACACACACACACACACACACACATATATATACATAAAAATTATATTATTCCCCAAATTATCTGGTGAACTAACATTTTCTTCTAACATCACTAATTAAGTCTTGAAAAAATTTTGTGGTGTCACAGATGTTGCTGTAGAGGAAACCATGCTGGTAAGAAAGTAACAGTGTTTTTTGTTAATTTAACAGAATAGAAGCCTTAACCCTTTTAGTGTTAGAACAGGGACAGGATGTGGTGCTTTATATTAAATATTTTCATTCATTTCAAGGTGTTAGTACTTTTACCCTGGAAAGTTTTGGCACAGACTAACTGGATAATTCACATAGGCTTCCTTTCATTATGTTCGCAGGTATAAATGACACTGTATCAAAAAGATGGATTTTTGATTAGCAGAAGGACAACATATCACAGCTTTATTGGACTAATCTGGCTTCAGACTCTACTGATAAAACTCAGAGGAAAGTCTAGCTCCAGAGACCACAGAGAAAAAAAACACGTTTGATACAAGTAAAAAGTAGTAATGGAAAGTAATAAAATACATGCAAACAATTCTGATGGCTACCCAGTCAGCCATGCCTGGGCTTCCCACAGCCACAAAGGGACCCTGCACCCTGCAGCCAGTCCTCTGGGAGCAGGGATGGTCTTGAGGTCCTGTCAGTATACCAGCTCTCCTCATAATAGTGGGAGCTGAGGTTCAAACACTGACTTTTGTTTTGTTTAACCTGTTAATTTATTTGACTGTCTCTTTCCTGATTGTATCATCACCTGCATGGATGAGGACTGTAGAGTTAAGTACTTTCCCTGTTGTTAGGTCAGCATATATGCTGCTGAAATGGGAAGGACTCTAGAAGTGATTATGCCCAAGGGTGGAGAACATGAGAGCCTGAGAGGAATGAACCATAACTGCTTGTGAGTGCTGTGTTTTCAATGCAGGTGAAAAATTTGGTGAATCTGGTTATTATATTGGCCAGCAATGAAACAAAAAACCCCAGATGCATCATGTTCTTGAAGCTGTGGATTTTCAGCAGGAAAATGTACAGGGAGACTATAGTTCCCACAGGTACTCATTCCAAGTTCCTAATTGATTGTGAGTGCTGTTTTTAGACATCCTCACCCACCTGCCAGGGAGATAACCAGGAACTAGTAACTCCCATGTTAGCAGGTTACCTGGATTGCCACAGTACCATCAGCCTGGGGTGGAGAAGAGTATTAGGCAATTCAGGAAGCATCTGGCAAAGGTGTTAGTAAGGACTTCTCCCTCCCCTAATCACCTAGTTGATATTCATGATACTAATCAAGATAATAGCTGTCCCTGCTTGTTTCTCTTCTTTTCCAGTCTGATGAAATGCAGTGCTCTCTTCCTGCTAAGGAAGACAAGTGGCAGGTGATCACAGAGGGTGTGGAGCTGTTCTGCAAAAAGTCAAGAGGTAAGTGAGTATGGCTTATAATATGGCTTAAATTCAACAAGGAAAATACACGAGGCTACCTCCCCTGTTCAGTTTTTGGTACATAAAATTTGTGAAGTTCACTCTTGGCATGTAGGTGGACTGCCATTTTGGGTGATGGTCAGGGATGCAGCACTAATTTGATCTAGTTTGATCTAATTTGACTAGGTGATCATGATACAAAAGTAAGGCTGTACCCTGGAGCTTATCTCTCTCTATTGTTCATCTCCTAGCTATTGTTATGGTTATCACTTACAATAAAAGGGCATTGACTTACAAAACACTTGAACTTTATTAACAAGGCATTGCTGTAAGATGATGAAGTCATTTGAGGGTTCCATAGAAGAAGGAGGAGGTGACTTGATAGAGTGTGATGTATGTATTTGCTGGTGGCAATGATTTGCCTTTCTGGCTCTCACAAGTCTGGCCTTATATTTCCTGTCATTGCCAGCATATTCCTTATTGAAGTTTACAGTAGCTCTGTCTTGTGTTTCCTTGTCCAGATTGCATCCAGCTGCATGTCTTTCAGTATTATTTGCCATTCCAGCTGGATGGCTATGGATGCTAACTTTGAATCAGGGAGCACGGTGCCTGTGGAATAGCAGGCCACATAACTTTCTCAGTCTTGCCTGAGAAAGTGGCCTGGGAAATCATAAGGAGGAATTGAAACAATCCTCAGAGACAGAAAACAGCCTTGCAGGTGCTGTTAGTCAGTTCCTTGTTTTCTTGTAAGAGAAGGTCAAGGGGTGGTGAACCCCACTGACCAATGATGATGATGTGTTAGTTTACTAACCAATAAAAGTTTTTCTTTTCTGTACTTTCACGAATCGGTCTATAAAAAAGATCTGAAGCAATAAACTGAGAGAATTTCTTCAGTTTGACTCCACAAGAGAGTCTGTGTCGTTCTTCT
The DNA here is from genome assembly GCF_001522545.3 of Parus major. NCBI lineage: Eukaryota > Metazoa > Chordata > Aves > Passeriformes > Paridae > Parus > Parus major. The sequence goes on along the minus strand of NC_031774.1, from coordinate 36,541,999 downwards.
CACCGTTCCCAGTAGAGCGGCAGATGGCCATACTAGATTGGAGAAGAAATCCATTACTTACCACTCCTTGTGAAGCCCTAAATACTGTAGGTTTTACCATTTGTCTTGGTGTTTTGTTGGTCTCTTGACATAAGATTACAAAATACATGCCCACCACTCTTTTTTTCCCCTCTCTTATGGTTCCAGCCTTGACCAGAAATTTTTCAAACGGGTAGTAAGAGATTGCAGAAATTTGCTTCTTGAGGTCATGGGTGAACTGGAAAAACAAAGAACAGATAATTGTTCCTAGTTGCTTTACATTCCACCACTGAAAAACATATATTTAAACTTTATTAGAGCCTTGAAGCAAACAGTCCATTTAAGGCCTTGGGTGTTGAGGTTTTTTTCTTTACTGTGCAAGATCAGCATATTGTAAAACTCCTGGGAATACAGATCTAAAGGGACAGGGAAGGGTGAGCAGAAGTATTTAGTGAAGGATGTAAAACTATTCCAGACAGAATCCTTGAGGGAATGTCTTTCAAGAGAAATCCCTAAGTGGCAGTGTTGGTAAGACACAAGCTGGGAAAATATTAAGCCAATATATTTTACAGCCTTCTGAAGAGCTGGTAGAATAATATGAGGAACGTTTTCCTTTCTTGCCACATTCAGCTTCCTCCTGTGTGCAGTGCTGGCAAAATGTTAAGCATCTTGTGAAATACTGCTTTTAAATACATGAGTGCTAACAGATTTCCATAGCTATAAACTACAGGACTGAGTGTGGCTACCTCCAGTGAGCTGTTAGAGGTTTCTGCCAAGAGGCTTCTGTAGCTCCCTCTCCCTCTCCCTCTCCCTCTCCTCTCGCGGTTCATCACGGCATGTCTGCACTGGGGGATCAGAGCAGACCCTCAGTGCCTGAGAAGCTCCTTAGAGCACTGTAACATCATCCTGTAGAGGATGCTGCTAGTTCCCATTCCCTGAATAAATACTGCCTTTGCTGTACTTTTATCACGTGTAAAGACAGACAGAGTATGGCCTGAAACATGCATGGCACAATCCACTACTCAAGTCTGTGAACAAAAAAGAGAATAGGTGATGCACACATAAGTTTACTTCCCTGAGACCGAGTTTGTAGCAGGAAAAAAAATCCTGTTCTACTTAAAAACCATGTATGTTATCTGGGAAATAATGTAATTGAATTTCTGTAAGCAATCTTAGATGTCTTCTCCCTAATTTGCTTATATGTGTGCATCACGTTTCACACCACATGTGACATAATCAGTAAGTGTGGTTTGCATGCATCTATCATACATTTTATTCCTCTATTTTTCTATACAATGGCATTACAGAAAAATAGTTCTGTCATAAAAATACTATATAATACACTTTGTATGATTTAAATCCTTTTCATTAATGGATTGAATCACGTGCTTTAAAAATACCAACAAATTAGTGTGTACTGTATCACTGAGGTGAAAATGCTGCCTCCCCAAGCACTGCCTTTTGCTCTTGCATTCAGCTTTTGGCAATAATTAGCTGCCTTTGGGTGTTATGTGAGGTAGAGGAGAACATTCATTAGAAATTACTAACCTGTTATAAAAGGATTTCAGTCAGTTTGAGGAAACTTCTGATCTATTTTCAGGAAAATCTTTGGGGTTTTGGAGGTTGATTGTTTGTTTGTTTGTTTTGGATAGTGGAGAATCAGAAAAAAAAAATCTTGCTAGAGAGGAAATGGAATATAATTTGAAAGCATGTGAATAAGCTGGAAGAAAGATAGGATTCCCACATTTTCACTCATACGTGTTTTTATCAGCTGGGAAGGTAAAGGTAGAGTTGCTTACACAAAATTTCAGTGCAGTAAACATTATTTTGACTTCAAGATTATACTTCAGGAATTTGACAGAGAGCATGAGTGCTAAATACTTAGCTGAGTTTGTTTCCTGTGGAGTAATAGAAGTTCAGTCATCTGAGTGAGAATCTGGGCTCTGTGTTAGGGCTGGACATGGACCAATGCTGGGCTTTCACTTTATTGTACTTTGCCTTTTTATCCAGAACAATCCCTGACTTCCTCTCTGCACCTTATTGAGCATGTAGTTCATGTTCCTTGACAGGGAATAGAAGTGGGAATGTAGCATCTCATAATATAAAAAGTCTCTTAATATCACTTTGTCTTTGAATTATGGATAATTATGGATAGCAGCATTCAAAACATTTACCAGACACTTGACTGTGGGATGAGATGACTTGAGGTGGCTTTATCAGTGTAAGTCACCATTTCCACTGCTCTAATGTGGCCCACTGGGAGGGGTTTGCACTACTAGAAAAGAGTGTGCCAAAGCGCCAGCAGGATGTGTCAGTGCCAGAGAGATATGGGTGGGATGCACAAACACTTCTACTGGAGCAAAGTAAATTCTCATGGCATAATTTCCATGCTCAGATGGACAATTCTGTTGTGATTGCATTACTTTCTCAGCCATGACCCTGCAAAACAAACTTCTTTTCCCTGACCTTTAAGGCCTTTTGAAACCACTGTGGAGCCCAGAGCATAAAATAGTATACAGTTTAGCTATTATATATCTAAATATACATGCATGCTGAGACCCAGATCTTATCTATGTTCTTTGCTTCTTAGTGCATTGTTCATTTGCACTAAAATGTGTTGCTGATACCAGACAGGTTAACAGGATGATCCAGTTTTCTCTATAAAATCAACCTATCCTTTTCATTGATGCTCTATCTAGTCCAGGTCCCATATTTAATTACTTACATACACTCAGACAGCTTGGTGATGTAACAGCAGTTTACTTTAAAGACTATCTTTAAAATATTGATTTATCTTTTCTGTATTTCATGGAAAAGACAGATGTTTATAACAAAAACGTCAAGAAAAAAGATGAACACAAATCAATCCACTCTAGGATCAATACACTAAAACCTATTGATAATCTGGCCTCTATAAAAGCAATAAATCTGCTAGAAGAAACCTCTTTTTTCCCCCAAGACTTGGCTGAGGTCACGTGCAAGATTCCAGTGGACTTTTCGTCAGGCAGTTAGCTTTTACTAATAAAGGCAGAGTAACTCCTGGGGTATAACATGACCTTGAGAATACTCTCTTGGGGCTGCAGGACAGACTCATGCCTAGATCAAGCCTAAGCAAAGACTGTAATCAACCTCTAAAATTACAACGCAATGTGGCACAGATCTCTTCAGGCGATTCCTCACCCCCAAGCCAGAGGGCATCATCAGTAATTCCTAGTTAAGTAAGGGTGCAGTCATTTGCCAAAAATCTTTCTTTGCAAAACATAAACACCTCTTTCTTCCTTAGGGAAGGGAGAAAAGGAACAATTTTAAAGATAGGATTTTTTTCCTCAGATCACACTATCTGATCATTCAGAGCACAGTGGTGCAGATAAGAGCCCAGATGAAGTTTCCATCCACAACCACACAATGGGAAAACAAGTTTAGTCATGGGTAGTCTCTATTTATATTTCTTCCATACATCCAGAAAAAAATATATTTTTTTTTCACAAAATTGCTAAAGAATGAGTCATGCAGAGGCTCATTTGGCAGACACATAAAGCCTTGAAGATGTGCCTGGCTACTCCAGTTGCTGGATAAGGCAGCTACTTGTATCAAATCAAATAATCTTAATCTAGGTAAATCTCCACTGAAGATACTAGCTGCTCTTCTCTGGTTTGAGCAGCCACATTCCCAAAGGTGGTGTTGCTCTGTTATGTCCAGGCTTGACTTCCTTGAGGTTGCTTCTGAACCCCCATTAGGTTTTTGGCAGTAAATAGCTACTTACCCTCTGACTTGGAAATCCCCAGAAAGGCAATGAAGCAACTGCAAAGTGAGATTGATCTGTTTATTAAGTAAGAATGACATTTTCAACTGAGTCTAATTGCTGCAATGTCTGTTCAGGAAAGGCAGTTTAAAAGATTCCTCATGAAAAAAAATAAAATATTGGGGACAAAAATGTCCCTCTTCAAAGGAGAGATTATGGCTGCAATATCCAAGGATTTTATTTGAACATACTAGCACCCTGACATGCTAACATTTCACTGTCAGACAGTGAAAAAAACATTAACATCAACCTCTGTGGAAGAATGATGAAAAACATGAATTAAAGTCAATTAATCCATTCTGACAATAAAGTAAGAGTAACTGGATCCTTGCTTTGAGTTGTAGGAACATTGGCTTGTCTACAAAATCAATGCTTTAAATATATATGAATGAAATAAATGGTCAACTCTTTTGGTTATAATATTTTTCACTCCTTTTGCTTAAAATGGGCAAGAAAGTCATTACACAAGGCCTTTCTCCATTAAACCACCTGATCTATCACTTAAGTCACAATCTTGTGCCTATAACACAAATTCCATTTAAGTTTTCCCATAGGACACAAAAAGAATTTCAACACTTATGAAAAAATATAAGGGCAGTATTTTTCAACAATACTTATAATTCCTTTAAGAGTCTTCTCTTTTTTAATGCACTATATGAAGGTTTGAATTTTCTTTTCTGCATTGCCTTCAGAAAGTTTTACTGGGGAGACACTACTGGAAACAAGCTGGAAACAGCAAAGTATGTTTGGAAAGGCAGGTTTTAATTACAAGTATTGGGGTTTTTTTGTTGAGTTACAAGTAATTTGTAAAAATTTGGCCAGCAAAGAGTTGGAGCTTCATGTCAGAGATGGAAAAGCCTTGTGCACACTGTTCTAAACACCAGGACAAGAACTTCCAGGTTTAAGAGGAATAGCATAGCATTTGGCTAACATGAGCTGAAAGCTGTGATCGATAACTGCTGTGACTTCTGCTGTTAGCTCTTAGCTTATGAAAATCACCTAATAACATTGATTTTTGTTGCTATTATGTGGCTGCGTAGCCACTTGCTATCAGTGCTTGAGCCAGAAAAAAATTGTAATAAGAAAAAAAATTGCTCATCAGAAAATCAAATGTGTGAAGAAGCTGTAGCCACCCTCAAGATCCTCAGAAATGCATGAATGTCAAGATTTTCATTCCATTTTTTTACAAAAAAAAAGAAAGTCGTATTTTAAATAGCTCAAACCTTATGCCCTGCCACGAGGGCATTTAGAACTGTGTACAGGACAAACTAACTGCAGTTTTACTATAAGGCTGGCATCACAATATGTATAAAATATCAATTTTATAACTTTACATGAACATGTATTTTACATTTTATGAAGCCAAAGTAAAACCTAGGCACTACTGCTCAGAGTAACATCTGGCAAATGTCCTACAAAATAGATGAGTTATATTAGAAAAATTAATTTAAGAGAGGAAAACAAATCTTTTGTGTAAGTTTTATTAGCAATCTATTCAGAAGAGAATTTAGGGAATGGTATTATCATGGTTCTGCATTAGGAGGAAAAATTGCTTTAATTATGTATTGTAAGTGATCAATTCTGCATGCTATGATTAGGAGGACAGCTCTAGTAATTATATATAGGGTAAGATGTCGAAGTGCTTGGATATCTGTTGCTAATCATCAAACCTAAATATAGAAAAAGCTTACATTTGTATAACTTTTGTATGACAGAAACCCAAATCCAAAATACTTTATTGTGAACTTTATGTAAAAATGCAAAGGCTATTTTTAATAAAATGGTTATGCCTTGTATTTTATGGGATTGATTATCTTTCTGATGCAAAAAAAAGTCTATATTTTAGTATAAAGGACCTATACTTATAGGATAGGAATAAAAAGGCAGAAACACACAGCTTTAATTATCTTAAGTAATCTAGGAACATTTTAACATCTCACTCCAGCACTTAAAAAAAACCCCAAATCTTGGTTTCTGTTTATTTGTTTAACTTGTATCATATCTTAATCTAAAGTCAAAATGGAGGACCATAATTCTTGAGAGATAAGGCATGTGATTTGAAATGTACACTCGCTAAGTTGCTTAAAAAATTTCCACTCATAGGTAAGACCTTCCTAAATAAAAAGGCAAGGAGATGAAATAAGAAAAAGCAAAATCCCACTCCCCACATGTTGAAGACTATTTTTGTATTCATATTGACCTAAAACAACTAAGAAGAACCAAATTCTGATTTTATTCCCTTATAAGGTTTTTTGCTGTCTCTGATTCAGCAACTTAAAGAAATAAAAAAAAAACAACCAAACCACACACACACAAAACATCCAAAGAGAAAGGTCAACAACAACCCAACGCAGACAGCTCTACTATCTTACTGGTATTTCAGTAACTGCTGAAAGTCAACTGTAATTTTTCTTGCCAGCTAGAGATTTCTCAGAAATTAAATTTGCCTCTACTGACAATTGCACAGTGGCGACTTTGATTATAAAACCCAGATAATAAACGACTGCTCATTCATTAACTAATAGAACAGGCGAAGTGGCAAGTCTGATCCCTAGAACTGTCTATCTTCAAGTATCTTCTGGCACTGATTTTTGTTTACAGCATATACTTATTTCTTGTTTTCCTTGGAACCTATGGGAAAACTAGAAATGTGAAAACTCAACAACTGCAAACCAGCAGGGAAGATATTTTAAACACTTTATTTCTGGCATTCTTTTTCATCTATATTAATGACCAGATAATGTCTTTGACAAAGAAAAGACATAGAAAATATTTTGAGATCTGGTTTTATCAGTAGAAATCTTTTTAATATTGAGAACTTTGATTTCTTGTCTGTCAAAATTTATGTTTCTGAATGTTCTAATTGTCTGGCCTGAAATCCCTGGCAACGCAGTTACCATGTCTATGGTTCCAGTATTCTGATCAAAGGATCATGGATTATTGTTTTCCTGGACATATCCTCTATTTTATTACAATGCACTATCTGGGCCAGACTTATTTCTTAGGATTTCAGGATTTACTGTTCTCAGGATTTTTCAGGATTTACTGTTTAATTCCAGAAACACTGAGATACACTTGGGAGAAAGGGATATGGTTTATGGGGAGGAACATCTACTTAAAAAGGAAGTAAATTTTAAATTAATCATAATGTTATCTATGGTAATTTTCTATTCCATTTCAAACAAAGTACTTGCATAGGATACAGTTCTTAACTGATTAATCTGAATCAAAAAGGTAAGAGAAACCTCCCTAAAACATGGAAATATGCACATGTATATCTGCACAGATTCCTACAAAGATGTTAACAATTTAAAATTAATTGAAATATTGTTTCACAAAAATATTATACTCTCAAAATTTATTTTCCCTTCTTTGTGCTATTTACTAACCACATTGAACTTCTCTGTTGGCATAGTGCAAGTCTCAATAGTTGCCATTTTACCCTTATAGCCATACTTAATTCCAAGTTCTTGACAGTATGATACTTGATAGCCATAAAATGAACTGCCTAGTGCAATATTGTCAGACTGTGCATGAAGTGAATTTACTAAACAACTTTGCTCTCCTTGCATTCTGCTCACTTGCTAACTCCCTTCAGGACAGTTTGGAACACCCCACGACTTCTCAAGCACCTGACAACATGCCACAAATATCCACTGCTCTACAAGAGAGCACCACAGGCCAGTAAAAGCTGCAAGTTTTAAGTCTGGCATTCCTAAGGAGCTGCTGGAACAAGATAGGAGCACTTAATCCTATCAGGAAGCTGGAAATCTGACTTCCCAAAGAGCCATTTTTCACTAGGAAAATTTTTCCAGACTGCTCTAGGAAAACTTTGATAAAACACTTGATTGTGGCTGACAGCTAGCTGAGCTCTGTTAGCCATAACAACATTTATAGTGTAATTTTTTCCCAAACCTATGATTTGGAAGATGCTGGTGCATCAGATACTCAGCCCAGTACAAACAAGGCAATCTTTAGCAGATGTTCTGACTAGTCAAACAACAAACTAGCCATGGCTTGGAAGGGACCTTAAATATCATCTAGTTCCAAAAACCCTGTCATGGGCAGGGATGTCTCCCACTAGAGCAGATTGCTCAGAGCCCCATCCAACCTGGCCTTGAACACTTCCAGCAGATGATACCGTGATGTTACTGAGGCACTGGAACAGGTTGCTCAGAGAAGTTGTGGATGGGGCTCTGAGCAATCTTCTGGTGTTCCTTCTTGCTTATCAAATTGTTCACTCCTGCCCAAAAGGGTCAGTCCCAATGGTTCCCATCCTTCCAGCACATCCCACTGGACCTAAGATAATTTAACTCCCCAAATGACTTTATTTTTTGCTGAGAATTGCTTCTCTGCCACCTTAGCAGAGGAGATCAGCCATCAAGGAGTCCAAAGTGTGCCAAAGCAAGTGCAAAGAGAGGTGTGGGGGGAAAAGGCGCTGAATGAGTTGTTAGGTCAGCTCAAGCCCTGACACGTACCTTTGCCCTCACTCCTGCTTCCAGTGTGACATAATATTAAGGGTGCTGACAAAGGAGCTCTGTCAAGTCTTGTGGCTGCAGTTGGAGGAGACATCACACCAAAACACAGCTGTTCTGCCATGAGTTGATACCTGACAGCAGGCAAAGGAATGCTGCAGCTGCTGATGCCTCAGCTATTTCTGTGTAAAACTCAGCTCCCGGTGAAGGTGGATGTAAGGCTCTGGACTTGGCACTTTTGAAGGGGCTGAGGCAGAAACTCACATTCTCTTCTGCCAATGTTGCAGAGGAGAAGTTGAAACCTGCAGTGGAGGGGTGGGAAGGGCAGGTGGAGTTAGTGACTTCTTAAGAAGTCATAGCAAGGTGTGCTAGCACTGGTGTGTCATCCCTGCACAAACACTACCTGCCCCTTGGCCAGAGGGTTTGTACAACCATACCAACATGGTCAGAAAAGTACCTACTGTAGGCAGAGCTTCAGTTATTGTCTCACTAGAGACATCAGCTCTATCATGCTATGAGGTTTTAAGAGTACCGTTTTACAGGTTCTCACTGATATAAAGAATACTCTTCCCTTCTTCCCTTTCTCTTGCTGGGTCCTTTGCAGTTCAGCCCTTGGCACTGAAGTAGTGTGGCTTTCCAGTAGGAAAAATCTGAAAACAAAACTCAAAGTGTTTAAAACTCACTGCTCTAAAAATGTGTGAAGCAATTAATCTGTAAATTCTCTTGTCAAAAAAAAAAATAGCATTAGTGTATAACAAACATCCAGGCTTGATTGACACCAATTATCCTAATCCTCTAAAACAAATCTCCTTAAAATTATTCTGCCAGCATATTAATGTCCTGTTTTAGTCTACTGAACTCTAGTGTGTGCCATACTGGCAGTGAAAGCAACAGATATGCAGAACTTGGAAGTTTTCAAAATTAGATGAAATGAAAAATAAGAAAACACAGGCAAAAAAAAATAATTCTACATTGTAAGGATAAATAGAGCTTTACATGGCGGAGGGATTGCTCATATATAATTGAATGATGTAGGATTTTTAATTAAAATGTGGTGGCACCTTTCATACCTGTGATACCCAGCACTGTAAACAAACTTTATGCATGCCCAAAAGAGCAGGTGACATTGTGACTGCCTGGTTTCACACCTTCATGCCTTTGTTTGCACCTTGTGCAACACTTATATTGTACATGATCTGTGATAGCTTTGTTTGGGGAGCAGTGGAGTGGTCACAAGAAGTGCTGTGGAAAGTTCAATGTCTGGTTCTGTTCCAGCTCTTTTATTCTTCTGGGTGGTTCTCATACACTATAGTATTCACTGAGGTCTGCTTTGCCTTTTTATTGGCAAGTTCATGGCTTAGCTTGGGAATTACTATAATTGCAGCCTAGCATCTCTCGACTCAGCTTTGGTACCCTTAAGGGGAATGAAAGAGCTCTTGCAGAGTGTCTGTGGGCTAGGTAGGAATATGTCCTTGCTTGGTGATGATCAAGGTGATGCCTGATAGAGGCTGTGATTGCTCGGGTTACAAACTCGTTCCAGTATAACGATGGAATGAAAACTGTTTCTGGGAGCAGTCTGTATGCATGGAGAGTTTCTAACCTAAGCAATCACAATCTCTTTCACACACCTTCATTATCATCATGCAAGGGGCATTATCATCATCATTAAGGAACAAAGAGATGAGGTAAAATAGCACCGGTAAATAAAAATAAATAAAATTACTACTCTTGGAGTTTGTTCTTCCTGATGTTTTATCTTCACATGGAACAGTAATGCATCTGACAGCTACTGCAAATGCTAGTATGAAAAGCACATCATGCTTCAAGGGGCAAAACACTTTGTCCACCAGAAAACCTGATTTGCCAACAAAGGGCAGTGAATGCCCTCCTGAGGAAGACATGACATCAGTGCTGGAGGAATAAAAGTATTTACAGCTCTGTGAACATCACTCTGCAATGGGGCTGTGGACTCAGTTTTCTAAGACAAATCTCTAACTCCCTAAGATGACTTTTTCTGATTCAGATCTGGCATCAGTTTAACTTGTAATTTCATACTTTTAAAAGGAGAGAAATTAAGCTGTAATGACCAACTTCAGCTACTGCCAGAAGCCATCCCTCAGCCCTTGACTTGTCAAAGTGGCATCATTACACTTGATAAAAAGGCTAGAAATTCAGAGTCTACAAATACTTGATTCTGGTACAGGACTGTATGTTTGCATGTGTGTGTAAACAAGAAAAGGGGAAAATCAAGGGGTTTTGGCACATAACAGATTTTACATAATAAAAATGTGTGAACAGTACAATAATGCATCAACAATATTTCCTAATTTCATAACATTGAAATTTTGCAGTTGAACTAATCTTGTATCCTTTGCTGATTATGACAACTGCTTTTAAGCTATCACACGTGACTGATTTTTCAGATAAGCATTAAGAGATTAATAAGATTCAGAACTATAACTTACTAATTATAACCCCACTTTAATATGAAGTGTGTACCTAAATCAGTCCATATCTCACCACATATGAATTTATCTGATGTAATATTGCTTGGCTCTCGACAGAGCTGTCAGGGAATAACTTTAGAGGATTAGACCTGTGCTTAGCGCTATGCACTGAGGGGTAGATACCACTGGATTCAAGGAGAACAAACGTGGAATACGTGACCCGCTCCTGCATATGCCGGGGCCTGGAGTTTGCAGCTCGAGCAGTATCAGCAGCACGGACTGCTTGTATTCCCGTCAGGATTCGCGACGTGAAGGGGAAGAAAAGAACCAGTAGAGATTTTGGCTTTTTTGGGGTGAAATGTGCCGAAGCCGTGCCGTGCCGCTGTGCCGGGCGCTGAGCGGGCTCCGCGGGGCAGAACCTGCGGCCAGGCACACACACAGCCCCCCGTCCTGCGGCCGGGCTCACACACACACAGCCCCCCGTCCTGCGGCCGGGCTCACACACACACAGCCCCCCGTCCTGCGGCCAGGCACACACACAGCCCCGCGTCCTGCCATCCCTGGAGGTGCCGGGGGTGTGTGTGTCTGTGTGTGTCTGTGTGTCTGTGTGTCTGTGCGTGTCTGTGTGCGTGCGGACTCCGCGGGGCCGCGTGGGACAGCACCGGTGGCCGCCGAGCAGGAAGGATGCTCTCGGCACACGGACGGCTGCGGGGCTGTGTGGCGTGTGACATCGGTAACTTCTCAAACACCGACTGAGGCACAGCCACCCTGTCCCGCTTGGCCGCAGGCAGCACCTCTCCGCAACGTGACTTTGCTTTGGTTTTGGTTTCTGTGGCGGCTTCTCTTGTTTGCTTAGCAAATCCCGGGCACGTTGCGTGTGCGAGTGGAGCGGAGCGGCTGTCCGCTGCTCGCTTCTCGGGAGGTATTTTACGTGAAAGCATGCTGCTCGCTCGGACCAGACCCAGCGGCGACCGCGGACCAGTGCTACCGGCGAGAGGCCACACGGGGAAAGGCGACTTTGGCTTTGGAACGAAGTTTGTCACGGCTTGACCGCAGCTGTCCCGTCATGGCACGAAGCCGCCGACGGTCAGGGAGGTGTTTCCTGCTACCAGAGCCAAGCAACCCGGCGGGCTCTTTGGGAATAAATAATTCAGGGAAGTGCTGTTTTGCCATGTAAACCTTTTATAACTCAGTGCACTCCTTGCCCAGAAAAAAACTGTATCTGCCGCTTAATGCAACAGTTCCATCGGGTGCTGAAACTGCCGCTGCGGTAGGCGGAGGTAAGAGGCGGTCGGAGAGCCCCGGCAGGGCACTGGCAAACTTGGCTTGGACTATTCCAGGAGCTCCGGAGCGGCGGGGCAGGGCGAGGCGAGGCGCGGTGGCCGGCCCGGCCGCTCCTGGCGGGGGTCGCAGCCGACATGCCGGGGGAGAATTCCTCAATGGCGCTGCCCACGCCCCCTCCGGGGGCGCGCGGGCCCGCGGGCCACGCCCCCCGCGCACGTGTGGGAGCCCTCGCCGCGCGTTCCCCCGCGGGCCGGCCCCGCCCCGCCCCACGCGATTGGCTGTTGGAGCCGCCGTGGGCGGGGTGAGGGCGGGGCGATGGCGCGGCCCCGCCCACGTGCGGCGGCGCGAGCACACATCCCGCACGTAGCCGGCGGATTAATCCGCGCGGGGCCATCGCCGCCCTCCTACCGCGGGCGGGGGCTGCCCGCGCCCCTCCCGCACGCCCCGGGCCGCTCCCGCACATTGCTGGGGCGCCGGCGGCGGTAGCAGCAGCGCAGGGCTTCGGCAGCACCGCCGCTCCCGCAGCGCCGGGCCGCGGTGCGTGGCCGAGCCCGCTGCAGCGAAAGTTTTAGCTCGCCTCGCCTGGCCCCGCGCCGCGGCGGAGCCCCTGCCCGGCTCGGCCTGGAGCGGACGGCGGCCCGACGGGCATCCCTTCCCAGCGCGGGCGCCGGCAGAGCAGCGGCGCGCCCGTCCCCGCCGCGCCATGCCGCTGGGGCACATCATGAGGCTGGACCTGGAGAGAATCGCCCTGGAGTACGTCGTGCCCTGCTTGCACGACATCGGCTTCTGCTACCTGGACAACTTCTTGGGGGAGGTGGTGGGGGACTGCGTGCTGGAGCGGGTGAAGCGGATGCACCGCGACGGGGAACTGGCCGACGGGCAGCTGGCCGGCCCCAGCCGCGGTGTCGCCAAGCGGCACCTGCGCGGCGACCAGATCAAGTGGATCGGAGGCACGGAGGAGGGCTGCGAGGCCATCAACTTTCTCCTCACGCTGATAGACCGGCTGGTGATGTACTGCGGGAGCCGGCTCGGCAAGTACTACGTGAAAGAGCGATCCAAGGTAAGGGTCCGCGGGCTGCCGTCCGCCCAGCGGCACCGGCTCCCAGCCGGCCGGACCCGCCTGGCAGCTGCCCGTGGGACCTGCCGGGAACTTCCCGCGGGCGCTCGCCCGTGGCTCGTCCGCGCTGTCGGCGGGTGCCTGCGGCTCGGGCAGCCCCGCGGGCCGTCCCGCAGCACCGCCCCGGGTGGCGGCGGCGCCGTGCGCTGCCCGGGGGGCTCCTGACGGCAGCCGCTCCCCAGCCCTTGCCGCCGGCCCACTGCGGGTCCCTCGCCCCGCCGGTGCCAGCAGCGCTCCGGGGCGGTTCCTCGCGGATCCCCTTGCTGAGTTTTCGCCGGGCTCTTCGGCTGCCGGACCTCGGCCAGTCCCTTGCCTTTTCTCCTGTGTGACACCGGCCATCGCTTCGCAGCCGTCCCGGGGCTGCGGACGGCCCCTCGCTGCTCGCGGTGGGGCTGTAGCCGCCTGCATCCCGCTTCTGCTTGTGCTTACCCCAGGTGCGGACAGGCTGGACCAGTGCGGGGCGTACCCCACCAAAAACGTCTTCCCTGACCATGTTACGGGGAGAGCAAGCTTTCCACCCCCTCCCCGCGAACGTACCATGCTCTGATCCGATTATTTGGATGTTTTCACCCATGTAGTAGTATTATCCGTAATAGTTTAGAGGTTCCGACTCTTGTTGCCGTTCTACAGCTGAAGAGGTTATCGTTACTGCATTGAGTATGCACAGAATACTCACAGGGATGTTTAGTTTGAGCAAAACAAACTTTTGTTTTAAAGAGAAAAGTTGTTTTTTCTAGGCTTTCTCAGAAATGGAGAAGACACTTGTATTATTAATTTCTTTCCCAATTAAGTTTATTTGCACTTGTGATTCTACTTGTGTTAGTTTGGGGATAATTTGTCTTTTCTTTCCTTGTCTGTTTTGCTCTGAACTAGCTTGGAACTAAGTTTAGTTTGCTGTCCTGAATGCTGAAAACATCCTTATTTCTTTATTTCTGACTTGACATAGTATATTTTCAAAAGGTCTGCTGCTTTTAGAGATATGCCAGAAACAGAAGCAATGAAACTTTAAAAAAATGACAATAGGGAGAAGTTAGGTATTTCTCTTGACTGTAGCTTGACTGCACTGGACCAAATGCATATGTGAGTGGTACTGAGATTCCCCCCTGAAAAATAAAAAAAAAGTACAGTGATGTTTAGCAATTGCTTAGGAACCCAGTGAAACCTGTGCATGCACCCCCACATATTTACACACAGTACTGAGAATAATAAAAGGTTGAAACCTTGTTCCTTATGCTTAGCTCCACTGAAATACTGATCATCAGTTCACTTAAAGCTTGGGTAGATGTGTTTTAAAATGTGGGTAGATTGGATTTCACTTATTTCTGTTGAGAGCCTGATGTTAGGAGGTATAAATAATCATCCTGCCTCGGCACACCTTTGAGGTCATCCTCATCCTTTTTCTGGGTGACTTCTGTTTACCTGTTTACTACTGAAAGTGCATTCATTTCTGGCTAAGAGGGTGTGTGGGGAGTGAGGGGATGTGTGTCAGGGTGGATGTTGAGGGGAGGTTACTCAAGAGTTGGACTGGAATGAAGGGAGGCTGTCCAGCCTTTTGACAAGGTATTTGGAAAACCTCGTTCTGATGAAAAGAATTCATCAGCTGAATGAATAAAGGCTGTTGGTGCTGGGTGGGAAGAATTGTCTTTTGGGCAGTGACGATGATGATCTTAAAACAGAGTTTTGGTGTTTTGGAAGGCATTCTTTTACAAATAATAGTAATGAACAGAACTTATTTTATAAATAGACAGCAAGCTGTTTGTTATAAGGAAAGACTTCTGGCTCATGCTTTAATGTGGAAGTTGTCAGACTCCAAACAGTGCATGGAAGTGCTGCACAACAGAACAGGACTAAAAGGGACTCAGTATCTCAATATTGCATGTAAAATCAAATACAGAGAAGTTTTCATCAGATGTTAATAGTAACCAATCCCCTTGTTATAATAGTAAGTACCATGGGTATGTGAGGCCCTGGAATAGCAGCTGCTGTCTGTAACTGAGATGTGGGACGCCTTCAGCAGGAAGGTTATTCCTGTGACTAACAACTGACTGCTACAGTGCGTGCAGGTTCCCACGTCGGTTTAAGACATTTCCGCCATTAAACCTACCCATTCTGCTTATCATCTGAAGCCTTATGAATGCATACTCACAAATCCCAAATTCAAATTCAGCATATTTTTTTTTTCTGGTGGATTATACACGCAAATGAATGCCCACAAAACTTTCACTGCTTAACATTTGTATGGATGTGGGATGTTCTTGGGCAGCTGGACCAGAACTTCTTTGTGGGACATGTGCTCTTGTAACTTACTGTTTTGGGATATAGATATTAGTCAGAACTAAGAGTTCAGAAAAAATTGTTTAAAATATAAGCCTTTAGGTACATAGTAACTCAATTTGTTATGAAAATGTACTTCTATCATCCCATCATTATTTAAAGGTTTATACTTTTAAATAAGTAATATCACTTCAGTCATCAGCCTAAGTGTTGGAGAAAGATTTGCCTAGTAAATGAACTTATGTTAGATTATGTTAGTTTAGTGTGAAGTGCTTCATATTTTGTGGCTATACAAACATAATAAGACATGAACAACTTTTGTCCAATAAAGGAAATTTTCCTTTTAGCTAAATGAGAGAAACAAGTAAGGTAGGATTGTGCTGTTTCCAAATTAATTTCAAGAAAGTTAAGATTGCATCAGAGAATAAACAGAACTGAAATTTTCAAGGGTGCTGGATATTCATAGGAGCTGCTGGTTGACATTTGAGAGCTGACCATTAAATGTAACCTTTCATCTTTGCAGTGATAGAAATCTATCTTTGGTGTAGTCATATTTTAAAATACTAGCTGGTTAAATGATTGAAACATGGTTAAAGGTTGACAGACACAATGCACTGCTTGTTGCTTTTGAATTCTCATCAGCTAGTCTCCATTTTCTAATAAGATAATACAGTGGTTCCCCTTTTCTAGCAGGTAAATGGCTAAGGGCATCACTGAGGCATAACTGACCCAAGTTCAGTCTTCTCAGAGTGAGAAGATGTTCTTGTGCAGAGGGATGTTCTGGCCTGAGGACAGAAGTCACTCTGTTTCTGAGGACCTGTCACTGCTCTGCTGGAGCTTTGCTTGGTGGAGAAAATCTGGTCAGTGTTTGGGGTCAGAAGCAAAGCTGCAGCTTTGTCTGTGAGGCCAGTCACCCAGAGTGCCCTCTGGATCAGGTGATGCTCCAGGGACTGCAGGTGAAAGGGTGATGTGCTGCAGCTTCTGACTCCCCAGGTCCTGAAGTTCCTTCCTGGGGTTAGCTGACATTTGCAGGGGCTTGAGGGGGTGCCCTGTAGAAAAATACTGTAGCATAAATTTCTCCTTCAAGACTTAATAAATGTTTGTTTTGGTGATAAGTGGAGTGTCTTTGGAGTGTCTTTTTTCTTTTATTTTCTTTTTTTTTTTTTTTAAAGACTGTGCAGAGTCTGGGGAATCTTGGAAGTCCCTGATGTGAGGAGGCAGTGGACAAAGTGTGGCAGGAACCAGGTTGGCAGGCTGGTGTGTGGAAATGTTAAAGCTGTGTTTGCAGTGGGGTGTCTGGGTGACTTATCTGCTGCTAAGAAGCTATGGTATTCCTCTTTTCTCTTCTTTTTTTTTCTTTTTTTTTCCTCTGCTGGAGAAGGGCAGCTCTCCCTGTGACTGGGCAGGGTCCCAGAGCAATGCCATCAGTGCCCCGGGCTGCCTCAGCTGAGTCAGCGCTTGACGTGCTGCCAGCAGCTGCTTGGTCCTCACGGCCAGGGCTGGAAGGTACTTTGAACTGGTGTGGCTGCACTCTGAGTGGACTCTGCACCTTGTCGTGAGAGCAGCACGTCCTGCTCCGAGTCACAGATACCCTCTTGGGTACCACCAAGGGCTGAAATCCATGTCAGGGCAGCCACTGGGGACCAAGCCCATCTTGCACCTGCTGGACACCAGTGAGTCCTGCTGGTTAGAAAATTAAGCAAGCATTCATAATCTTAAGAGTGCTCTGTGTTGAAGGAAGTCTGTGAGTGATGGTTTCAGCTTAGAAGAGAACTGCTTGCATTCAGTGTCAAGTGTATGGCCTGAAGTTAAAAAAAAGTGTTTTCAGTGTGAGATTAGTTAATGTAGAAGTCCCTGTGGGGACTACTCAAAACCTTCTCAAAAACTTGCTTCTTCTGCTTGTTGCCATAACAGCACCCTGCTCATCCCAATTGTGGTGGACCCTCTCTAATGGTCACAGGAGAAGTAGGTCTTTTGTGGTGACAGTTCATAGCTAGTGAGTGTTTGCTGGAAACCAGAGTGGGTTCTTCTGCCTATCACATGATAGGGTGTTCCTAGGTAAGTTCTGAAATATGATCTGCCTAGCAGGTTGTTACCAAGATTTCTGTTCCTGAGGATTGAAGAAATGGATGAAATGTCACAGGAGTAGTTTTACAATTTCCCTCATAACTCAGGTAATGAGGTATGGTATTTTTGCATTTTTATATGAAGAAAGGAAAGTGCTGTTCTATGACATCCTTCCTTTTCAATTAAAACACAGGGAAATGCAGAATTTTCTGACTCGAGCTACTGAATTGAAGAGTGGGATAACAGAAAACTGTAGCTGTATTAGGCTGAAGAGAGGTACTGCCTCTTGAGAGGCTTATTGTATGTTACAAAATATTTTTTGATACTTGGGTAGCAACATGCCTTACAATTAGTTTACAATGGGAGGTCTGATGAATACCACCATCCAGAAGAAATATGCATAATTTCTTTCTTCTAATCAAATGCACATGTTCTGGCATAATGTATAAGTTCAAATCTGTTCTTCTGGCCAGCTGCCGGCAGAGTCCAGAGCCACTGGAGCTGTAAATACAACAGACAAGTCGTTTTATGATATGAGACTGAAGAATTCAGCATTGGCACAGATCCTAGTGTGGTTGCTTTGGCTCAGTGTCAAAGCTGATGTTTATATCTGTGTTTGTCAAGCAAGATTAGTTAGCCTGGTTAATTATACACAGGAATGTATAATTTTTACTTGACAATTAGAGGAGCATAAACTTGGGCATATTAACACTTGTTTTTGTTCTTCATCAAATTATTCTTAATGACTTTTGAAACTTTCAAAAGAACTACTTCTCTGAAGGAGGCACTTGGAGAATCTTTCAGATAAATTCTTCTTTCATCAGGGTCAGGGTATTGGAGAAATGGATCAATATTTTACAGACAATGATGCACATGTCTGTAAGTGGGTTCAGAAGCATGGGAAGCCTCTAGGGAATGGTGTTTGAGTTAATACTCAGGTGTTGAAGTTGCAAGCAGCTTGAATTCAGTAGCTGTTATGTATCATCACTCTTAAAAGCCTGATTGTAGTGCACTGGCAAATTTATTTCAAGGTAGGTGGTGGCAAAAACAAACTGCCTTCAGTGTGTGTTACACCAGAGCTTTTGGCAGCCAGGTGACTTCTCTTGGTTCTCCTTTCCTCCTCTTGTCAGAGAAGTCTGTATCCACCCAGCGACCTTTATCACACTGTCCCAGGAGCCTGTCCACGTGCTTTACAGCCACAGTCACAGAGAAAGGCAGAAGGTGGTTCATCCTATAAGTGAAGAGAAATGTCAGTGCTCTCAGGCAATGTAAATATATTCATGGTCTGTTTATCCTGAGTTTGTGCATGTGGCATCAGGGCAATTTTTTTATTGTTGTCTGTAGTTTTGCAGTCCAGCAGTTCTTCATGAGTCTTGCTAGACTCTGGTGTTACACAGTGGTGGCAAAGCAGTCACATTTTCCACAATCTCTCATATTGGTTATGCATTTTCTGCAGTAACTTCTTATTCATTGCCATGCCTGCTTTGGTAGCAGTTCTTGCTGGTGCCATGTCAGCTCCTAATGCCAGGGACTTGCAGAGGTTGCCTTACTGGTGTGCTGGCCAATAGCTCGATCACTTACTTGCAAGACCTAAATAAGTACATGCCACTCAGTTTGCTTTTATATGAGGACTCATTGCTCACTGAGTGCCAGTGTAACTGTAATACAGGTGGCATTAAGGCCTCTGTGTATGGGGAGTGTTTGTCCTTTGTACTTACGGGGTGTGTGTGTGGCATCACAAGGTGCAGTATCCTTGGGAAAGCCACTGGGGAAATGACAAGATTCAGAGTTCAGCACCCTGTCCTGCTGAACTTGCATTTTGGTAGGGAGGAGAGCTGGCCATGGACTCACAGAATCAATTAGTTTGGAAAAGATCTCTGAGATCATTGAGTCCATGAACACCACCATGTCAGCTAGACCATGGCACTGAGTGCCACCTCCAATCAACTCCAGGGACGGTAACTCCACCACCTCCCTGGGCAGCTCATTCCAATATCTAATCATGCTTTCTGCAAAGAATTTCTTCCTAATGATCCTTGCTATTAATAATTGTATGCCTTTTCCCAAGGTAACTGTTAATGAATAATTCAGTCCATTACATACACTTCATTGCTAATAGCAGGATATGTTAAAATGGACATTGATTCTCATAACACTGATGCAGTACAGGAGGTACACAGTAAAAATGGCTTGTTATTTTGCATTAATAATTCCAGCTGTGTTAATTCCAATGTCTTTATCTGATTTCACAGTAAACTCTTCTTTCTTTGACTTCCAAATTTGTCTGGATGGTGGCTCAATGTAATACAGGACTTATCCTGTATGTTACTTCCTGAGAAATTTGCTTGATTTATTACATGGAAGTATCTTCTCTGTTCTCTTCCATTTTGAACAAATTTTTCTTTAGTTTGTTTTTTTGTTTTTTTTTTTTTCCTGAAGTGATGGTGCTCAACAATATTGCAAGTCCTTCCCATATGTGTGTGGAATGTATGAGAGAGGGAGATAAAACCACAATGATCTAAGCATGAATGTGTTTTTAATTAGATGGATTTTTGATGTTTCCTGGACAAAATTAATGATAAATTTGGAAGAAATCAATACTTCTATCAGATGTTTCAAGATTCTTACTAAGACCAGGTACTTTCTTCTTTTTTGTTTCTTTGAGGTATTCACTTTTTTCTGCTCCATTTTTAATTGGATTGAGTTCCCCTTTGTGTAGCAGGCCAGGGGCAAGTGGTCCCTTGGCACCAGCAGGCCCCATAGTGCTCACTCATCTTGCAATGGATGTCTTGAGAGAATGAGGAAGGGAGTAAGTGTTACTGGTTTTACATCTAAGGAGAAGGAGGAAGTGTGCATACCAGCTTGAGGGAATTTAAAAAGCCCTGGGTTGGATTTGTCATTGTTGTAGTCCTTCTGTCACAAAGCTGAAGACTGAGACAACATTGTTAGAAAGCTGCCAACAACACGTCTCCCTAAGCTTCTGTGAAAAGGCTTTATTGGTAAGGTTTATTAATAGAGGAGCTCTTGGGAAGAGGTGTTTTGGAAACTGCTTTTGGTACCTGTGCCTAGGGCTGATGGCTGCTGTGGTGGGCTTCAGGGTGAATAACTGATGCAGTGGTACAGGACTTGGTGGGGCTGGACAGAGATTTTGACTGATGCATAGCACCACATAACAATTTGGTTTAGACCTTTTATTGCTTTGAAAAGAGATTAGAGTTTGTCAGAAAAACAAGGTTTCTCTGTTCAGTCAGTGAGAGGAAGTAAGATCACGAAGGACACTCATGTCAAGTAATGTTTAAACTATTCACAGGCACATCATTCCATCAGCACACCACTCGTGATCATTCTGTGAAGGATTAGGAGAGAGCTGTAAGCTCTGTTTCCCCTCCATCACTCACACGTAGGCATCTACTATCTCCCAGTGACAGAAAGGAGCTTTTTCCCCTACAGTCATTTTTCTCTTGACTTTGTGCTTCGATAAGATTAGTAGGTGAATAAACTTAGTGCCAACATGCAAAGCACTTAGTAGAAAGCAGTTAATTAAACAACCTACTTATTGGTCTGATTTTTCACAAATAAAGTAGTGCAAGAGATTTTTGCTGACCATACTGGTTCCATGGGGGCTTACTAAATGTTCATGTTTAGCTGCCCAGATAAAAATGAGCAGTGGAAATGACAGGAGTACAGCATAGCACTCTATCTGCATTGACTGGAAACAGCACAGTTTGTCCAAAGCTTTACAGTTGGAAATGGCAGAGTAGCCATGTCTTTTGCCAAACATCAGAAAATTACGTCCTACTTTGTAGCAAAAAAAGTAGTCTTTTTTGAGTCTCTTATATCTATGTAGTTCATGTGAATCCTTTGGTCAAAATAAATACTCTTTTTTTCTGTGCTTCTTTCTGGACCTGAAAATCTAAACAAGATATATGTCTGCATTTTTCCTGTCTGTAAGTCATAATATAATTAATCATTGCTTATGTGTTCTTGCACTGTAATTTTTTATACAAAGTGATAAGACAAATGTTTTTAAAATTTTGGCTTCAGTTCAGCAATTCACTTAACTACTTTTTCTTAAAGGCTCTTTCAGATCAATGGGACCTGAAACACATATTCTGGTGCTTGTCTTCGACTATGCTAAATATGTTTAGAAAACTTCAGGAAAAGTTACGCATCCCTGGTCTTTATATAATTTTTTTTTTTACGTTTGAAATGCAGGTCATCTTTTATGTGGTCTCTTGGGAGCCAGCAAGTAGCCTCACTTGATGAAATAGATAGTAGTTATGATTTTTATCTGACCTTTGCAACTGACTGTCTTATGGAAAGCTTGTCTTAATACCATTAACAGTAGCATTTATTCCAGTAATGCATGCAGAGGAACAGGCAGTGTGTGGTGGGATGGGGAAAGCCTGGGGTGTGAGAACAGTGGGCTTTGTGGTTGGCATGGAGCTTCCTGACTGCCTTGAGACTCCTGGGAGTGAGGAAAGCATCTTGCACAGTCCCTCACTGGACCATGTGGGTAGAAAAAGTAGAGCAGAACCAGGAGAATTTGAGAGAGAAGATATTAAAGTGATGGGAGGGGGGAAGCATCAGTTAGTCCTCATGTTACCTGTGCCTGGGTTGTTAACAGTCCTAGGGTGTTGTGCTTGCTGCTGAAGACTCTATGTATTAAATGCACCTTCCCCTTCTGTTTTCCAACAGGAAATCTGGTAGAAGTGGTTTGGAAAAAGATTCACCATAATTGCTGTAATATGTCCTGCTGTTAAGACGTAAAAGCCGTGTAATATAAGTAGATGTGCACAAACAGGAGAGTCCCCCAGAATGTATTGATAACTCTGTTCTTGGCAATATTCACCAAAGTTTCCACCTAAGTAAATTAACTTGCCGTCTGTCATCTTCTGTGTGGAGCATGTGCATGGTGTCTGTGAAGCAGGCCAACAGGAAGGGTCAGTGCCTGGTTAACTGTTTTACAGACTTCCTCTTCATGAAGGAGCAGTGGGAGGATTTGTGAATGCTGGTCCTCACTGCCAAATTTGGTGTAATTCAGCGTTTCATGGTGGTCAAACACTGCAGTGTCAAAGTTGTGTGTTTTACCAAGATACCTGAGTGCATAACTTGATGTTTATCCAGTGACTTAAAGGCTCAGTGCAATCTCACATTTGCACTGATAATTTCTTGGCAAGAGTGAAAATGTAGTTGATGTAGCTTTTTTGTTTGTTTCTTTACACTTGGATATTTGCAACTGAAACAAATACTTTTTTTTTCTTTGCTGGCACTTGGTTAAAAGCATGTTTTACTACTTACCATCTGTAGAAGCTACTGCTGCTAGTTATAAGCTGTATTAGTATAATGTTTTGGCTGCAGTTAGAAAAGCCACTGGTTGTGCCAGTGGTGACCATGGCTATGGGCAGACACAGTACCTATTTGACCCCCATAGCAAAATGGGCATATGTAACCCTAAAGCTCTGCCCTCTGTGCTTCTCACCACAGAGATGCAGTTGTACCCCATATCTCAGCTGCAGGACCCCCACCAGGTGGTTTCTTACCCCTGCTCTTACCACAGCCTGTCATGTCTATGCAGTCACTATCATCCCCATCCCAGGGAAGAGACAGGGATGAGGGCAGCTTCCTCTGGCTGCCCAACCAGCTGGCATCCTGGGAGAGCAGCCTCTGTCCAACCTCCAGCTTGGCTCAGCCTTGCCTTCCCCTGTGGTGGCTCTGAGTACATACTGCTCTTGTCACACTGGCTGCCAGATGAAAGATTATTGAGAGGAAGAGGAAAAAGGAGGGAAGTGAGCCAGAAAGAACACTTCAGGCTTTCTGCATCCTCAGGAAACATCCTGATCTCACACCAGAGAGACTGCCTCCCTTGCTCAATAGTTGCAGTGTTTCCTGCAAAAAGTACTTTTGATGCCATAGAACATTACTGCTGTGAGACTCAGTCCTGTACTGGGCCTTGAGGATCTCCTAGGGGCTGCTGCTTCAGTGAGCTGTGGTGGTGGCAATGACTGGGTAAGGCTCCTTAGGAGAGTGGAGCAAAGCAGAGCAGGAGGTGTGAGCAGGCTGAAACAGCAGGCATGGCTGTGTCCCTCTGCAGGAGCGCCAGCAGGAGACTCGAAGCCAGTGTCAGTGGCCACAACACAGCTGGCCTTCAGGTTGGTCTCTTCGGTCAGGTGGTGGCAGCATAAATCCGTGGGAGACACTTGACCAGTGGAAAAAGGGAAGTGGGAATTCAGCAGCCCGTGTTCAAATCCGGAATCCAATGTTGTCCATGGCTGGGTTAAGGAGCAGACTTCCTTGCTCAGGAGTTGCGAGCTTTAGTGACTGTGTTTAAGACACGCAGATGTAAGACTGGCAGTCAGTTTGTGGTGTGTGCATGTCTGTGTACGCATGCTTGCTTTGCTCAGAGTTGCCAAGTGTCTGTCTACACATACCTTAGTGGTGCTAGTACCAGCTGTGTACGTGGTGAGAGGAAAGGCACTAAAGCACTAGGAAGATTCATTTGGTTTCCTTTACCAATACATTTTATTGCCGAGCCTTAGAACAGGTGTACAGTTTTATTGTTACAAATTTCCCTTGAATCTGAATATCTTGTTTCCCTTCCTGCACAGAAGGATGGTGTGTCACTGAATACACATCTATCCACTCTAACTGAGAGACTGCACTGTTGTAAAGTGCACTTGTAGACAGCAGTACAGCTTCACGTGCAGGCAGAGCCTTAGAGGGAAAGACTACATGTTAGAACCATTGTAGAAATTGTTTCTGATGGTAATTTGTTATAGACAATTTTAATGGGTTTTATACTTAAAATATTAATTCAAAATCTTATGCAGGATACTGTTACCTAGACAAAAGATGTGTGGGTAGCGAGTCAGATGGCTTCCTTCCAAAATTAGCATAGGAGATAACTGGTCTCATCAATTAGCATTAATTTGGTGTTGGTGCTGTGATAACAAGCACTTAAGAGCGTTGATCTCTCTGTTTATGCAGTGCAGTGATGTCTTAGCAGCCTTAGAAGCTGCCCAGGGCTTCTAGGCTGACAGGGGCCCTTGAGGCATATTTGGGGTACCTGCCAAGTGTGATGGTGCTTCTCTGAACCCTGCATTCCTCTGTGGCAATGAAGGGTGTTTTTCACTGAGCCAAAGAGGGCAAAGGAGAATGTTTCCCTAGTGTGGCACTGCCTCTGGTGTGGTGGGATCAAGCGGGGTCACAAGAGGTGTCCAGGGTGGTGGCCTCAAGGAAGGACTGTTCTTGGCAGCTGGGGCCCCTGTGCCCTTGGCACACCTGCTTCAAGGTGGTGGCTGATCACCTCTGCCTGCCAGGATGTCCGGGGCTGCCCCCGGTGAGCTCTCGGGAAGTGTTTGAGGCGCTGCATACCGAATGTGAGCTGATAAAAGCCCTGTGGGCACTGTTCCTCACTTGCCCGGGGGCCCACAGGCTAAAAATAAATGGGTAATAATAAGAAAAGGATGTTGGCAACTCAGGCAGCTGCAACAGCAGCAAAAGTTCGCCTATGTTGTGGCTGTCTTTCCTGACCTTTATTAGTGCAACCACAAGAGCATCAAAATATGCAGTTCTTTAAATGTTGCAAACAACAAAAAAAAAAGTGGTGTAATCCACTGGGTGACTAGTAGCAGAACTGAAAAGGTCTGATGTGCTGATGAAGAATGAAAGGCTGGAATATTTCAGGCACTGTGAGATTATCTTTCTACCCCACAGATGAGAAATGTTCCTCAGAGGATGTCTGTGCTGCTTACCAGGCTTTTATTCCCTGCTGAGAAACTGAACATACAGGGACAGTCCTTACAGATTTCCTTAATGAGCTTGCACTTATTTATGAATTTGCCTTTCTGCGGGGGTGGTGCTTGTCACGATGTCCCCCAGGGCTCATTACAGGGGATGCTTTTTCCATCTGCATCAATTGCTTGGGATGCTTCCTCATTAGTGCAGCTTGGCCAGGTTTGGTTCTTTGGGGAGAGGAGAGGACTGAAAGAGTTTTCTGAGTGATGAAAGAGAGCTTCAGCAAAAGGCAAAAATAATCCTTAGTGTAATTAGACGGTGTTTTTTTGTTTTTGTCAAGTGTGGGAGATAAGGCTCTGTGCCTGCGCTTGCAGCACGGGAGGGAGGGACAGCCCGTTCGGAGCAGTGCCCTGAGCGCCTGTGTGCTCTCTGCGTGTGTGGCTTTCCCCGGCTCCCTCCGCAGCCTCTCCGCAGCGCTCTCGGAGCGAAGTTTGCATTTGATGGCAGATCGCCTCACGCTCCGCACGTAGCACTGTCGCTGAGCCATCAGCGCGCTGGCCCCGAGCCAGGGCTCCGGGCCGCGGGGCCGGCCGGCCTCTCTCAACTCAACAGCCTTTATTGATACATCGCTGCACTGCGCATGTTTACAGCTGCTAATTGGAGACTTAATCTGAATATCCTTGACTGAACTAATTCACTGGCAATAGCCTTTTAAGTTGCAGGTCCTGCCGTGATGGCACGCCTGCTCCTCGCGGCGCGCCGACCGCTCCTGCGGCGCTGCTGCCGCTGTGTGCGTGCCGGGCACGGCGACCCACTAACACCCACCGAAGAGTACTTTTCACTCCGAGGAGGATGTAAAATAAAAACCTTGCCTGATTTTGCATTCGCAGAAGATGAGCGAAGCACGTGGAGTTCTGAAGAAAAGTGTTAATTGACATGCGCACAGACATACGTAGATTAATTAAGCGTACAAGAAAGGAGGCTAATTCTTTTAATTATTACAACAGGCAGAGATGCTCACGTCCAGATGCAAGGACAGTTGTGATTCTATTCAGATTTGTTTCCTTAACTTTCAGTGTTCTGTTTTCTTCTTGCTCTGCCCAGAGGCTGAATACGGAGAATTTGGGTGTTGGTCTGAAAGCAGTGTTAGTTAACTTGGCTTTTTTAAAAAATGGGAGCAGTGTAGACAGTGTACAATGGTAGATGAATGCCTGGGACTCTTTTGCCCTTGGAAACCTGGAGAAGTTCTTCCATTGTCGGATCCTTTCTGAGTTTCAGAATTGCCCCTCGACTTTAGGATCCTGTGGGATCCCGGGGGTGGGTATCCAGCAATGGGAGCAGCTCAGCAGAGCACACTGCTGTCTCCAAAGGCTGGTCCACAAATGCTCCCTGCTCTCTTGACAGCTGCAGATGGCCACTGCCTACACGAGGCACAGCTTTTCCTGCCTTCCCATTTCACAGTGGCACTGCTCTGGCAGCCAGCTTGAACTTGAAGGGCATCCAGATTTATTTCTAAATGTGTTCTGTAAAGAAAAATAAAAAAAGTACTCACAGGCTGAAACAGTCCTTCATATCAATAGGCTACAAAAACCTAAATTTTGTTGCCAATCATTAGGAAAGCTTCCTAAACCCCATCACAGATTCATTTACCGGGGAGCTCATTTTTGAAGCAGCATCAGTGTGTGATCTGGCTTCTTTACAGACACATTCAATAAGATTTGAAAGCTTACCAGGGGTTCCTTGAGCTGCAACTAGATAACATGCCAGTCATCAACAACTGTGTGGTATGGAGGTAATCCATGAACAGAGCTTTCATGGGTAGTTCTTTGTTTCTAAGTTCTTTTGTTCCTTAGTTCTTAGGAGAAATTTGACAAGGAGGGATAGTTTTCCATCTTACAATAATCAGAATATTATCAGGTAATAGATTTTTGGTTGGTTAGCAAAAATAAACCAGCATCTTAGCATCCTTTTCCTGCAGATGAGAGAATAGTCTTTCCCACAATTTCCACCCTCAGGCTGTTCCTCAAAAATTTCTTAAAGTGCTTTTATATACCTGCAAACAACAAATAAGCTATGGTGCATGCAAAAGACGAAATAAAAAAAAAAAAAGGAGAGATGAGTTTTCAGCTCCTGGAAGATCTGAATCTGATGATCAAGCTTGCTTGTGAGGAGAAGCAGGTACTAGACCACCTGGTAAAAATTCTATCCATGGAAATATGTTTTTTTTATACAGTTACAACTAACAGTTTGATTGAAGACTGATAACCAAGTTACGGTGAGGAAACGAGGGACCAGTTTCTCATGCAATACTGCCACTGAAGCCCATTTCATGTGTTGCTTGACTGAAGTGAGCAGATTTTTACTCCCTCTTGGAACAGGTGATTCCCTTTCCAACAGGCATTAAGCTAATGTCTCTGATTTGTTGGTGTTTCAACATATTTTTTTCCTCTCTGTTCTTTCTGTTTTCTATAGAGTATTAAGTTAGATCAATGTTCCCAGTTCATGCTTCAGTATAGCAGTTGAATATTTTAACTTTCATAAATTCAAACAAACTAATATTTAATAATGTTCATGAATACTTTATACTTAATCATTATAAGGTATGTGTCAGAAAACACTTGGGTGCAATTGGGTGCAATAAGAAATTACTTAAGAAACACCCCATAGCGTTTGTGTGTCAGTCAAGCCTCAACTGAGAATCTCTTGCCTTTGATCATGAAATGTAAGACTACTCATGTTCTTTTAATGTAGAGCATGCTGGGTGCCTTTCCCCTTCTGGATGTAAAGACTGTGCACATCTATGAACTAGAATCAGGTTGAGCACAATATACATTCAAATTAAGACAAGTGAACCCCGGTAGTCCTCATTTCTTAGAGGACTGGTCAAAAGCAATTTTTTGTTTGCTCTCTGGTTCAGAACTGAGAATCACATATTGGGCTGAAGTCTGAGAAGTGTGCAGCCAAATGAAAATATATGTGAAAGCTGCAGTGGCTTACAGCACTGTTAATTCTTATTAATACCTTGGTTTTCTAGACAACCATCATAGTGATATTGAAGATCAGCATTGATTTATGCCTGTATAGAACTTTTCAACTAACTTTATGCGTAACTTCTGAATTTAACTGTTTGATGTCCAAGCTATACACAGAGATGATCTACAGAAAGGATAAAAAGTAGCTGCTGTTCAGCAATATCAATAAAAATGTGATATGGAAAATGGAAAAGCATATTGTAGAGTCTTTAGCTTAAACTGCAAGGGTGGCTGGTGTTGGCAGGATTGAGTTGCACAGGTCAGGATTTTCTCTGCTGGTTGCAAAGATCATACTAATTTTGAGAGAAAAATACAGGATTAGTAAGGGGTTACAATATCATCTATACAGCCTGCACTGGAGGTGCACTGAGGGCCTGGTTTAGTGGTAGTGGGCACAGAGAGCTGCTACTTCTGACCTAGTGTCACCACTGCTTCCTGTTAAGCACTGTTCATTTCCACCTACAGACATCTCTCTGAGATATTTTCTGAAATGTTCTAAGTATCAGGCTGCTTTAGTATTGTTTATTTTGTAAATCATGTCTCACAGCATGGTCCTGGCCATCAGTTAAGATAATTTGTTTTTCTGCTTGCTAGAAGCACTGTGAGGCAGGGAAAAATCCTCTCAATGGACAGTTGTTTTTTATCTGCCTTCAGACTTTGCTAGTGTCTTGCAGTTTGACTTGCAGATTTCTCTGCCTGACTTGAGTGTCATACTTAGACTCAATGATAGATAACTTTTTTTCTTGCAAACTTCTGTGCAATGTGGAATTTACTGGTGATTCCTGGGTCCTTTCTAAAGCTGAGAGTTGCTACTTGTTTAATTTGTGGTTGATTTGCACCCTCTTGGGAATGCTAACATCTCTGAAAATAACAGGGCAGACGATTTAGTCTTGATGATTTGCTTTTCTTTTTCCAACTTTTGTAGGGTTTAATTTATGACTGTTGACTACCAGAGCATTGGTCTTCATATGGTGGTGTGTATGTGTGACTCCAAAGGCATGCATGTGGATATCAGTTTTTAACTATTTAGCTGTTGTGTAAGACAAACTCTTCTTTTTTTACCTTAGGAAAGGGGAGCGTTGCAGAAATTTTCTGAGTGCTTACACTGGGAAGTTAAGCCAATCAACAGCTGTTGTAATAGATTGTATTGAAAAAGTTAGGTACACTCCTGCTCATTACTCCCTGCTACAATTAGTTTGATTAGTTTAGGTTTGGAGTTGGTTAATGAAGAGAGGAGTTGCTTCCAAAAATGGAATGTGCTCTTCTGTACACAATAGCCAAAAGTGTAGGAAACATTTTTTACTAACACTCCACGTGGACACCTGGTAAATGGTTTGATTATTGTTATTGAGCCTCTGGCTTTTGTAGCTAGACCATGCACTAAACTGGCAAATACCAGTGTTCACAAATTACCTAAATTAAGTCTGGGTCACGCATCTCATCTCCTGTTTCTTGTTTGCTTTAAATGAATCCAAAAGTACTGCTAACAGCTGGAATCCCTGCTGAGGCCAGCTTGATCTGCTCTGGAGCTGCTCCAGCCATTGCTCTGATAAAACTTGATATCGTTTCTACAGTCTCTAGGAGGACCAGAATGATTTCCCTTCATTGTTCAAGGTTTCATTCAAATATTCACTGTGCCAGGAAAAAGGATATTTCACTTCTGCTTTTCTTCTTTCGCTACTGCTACTGGAAAACCTTTTTCTCTTTGCTTATTTGAAGGTTAAGCTATAGTGTGGCTCCTGCTTTAGGATTCTGTGGGAATTGTTCCACTTAATCTCCAGGGACAGAGTGTTGCAGTTGCAAAAGGTGCACACTGTAAATAAATAAATTATGCATCAATGTTGGAGACAAAGCACATGTTCTGCTAAGAGAACATATTATGTGGGGGAAGCCAGGGAAAACTTTGGCCTTTTGCCTAGATTTCCATAGTAAATAAAGCACCTAAATTCCTTTTAGGATCTGCTTTTCAGTCTGCTGTTCAGTAGCTTTTTGTCTGTGGCATTAAAAATAGTAGTAATATTGGACTGATTTTTAGGCAGTTCAGTAATCTTGGAGTAATGCCTACTCTTCAAAGAGAGACTTAAGGCCACCACAGTTTTGTATTGTACATTGACTTAAAAACAAGGTATTATCAGTCCCCAGAGTTGTATTCCCATCACACATCATCCCTCTGGTGTGATGAGCAGGGATCTGCCGAGCTGGGGCTTACTGGTGGTGCAGGTGCCCGTGCCCTTGGCCTCCTCCCTGCCCGACTGTCAGAGTCTCTGCTCCTCTCCTTTGTACTCTTAGTTCTCAGGATGTGTTGGATTTGCAGGGCAAGGTTCTGGTAGCTGAGAGGCTACCAGGGTTGTTTTTGTGAGAAGCTGCCAGAAGCTTCCCCCATGTCCAGCAGAGCCAATGCCAGCTGGGTACAAGACGGACCCACCACTGCCCAAGTAGAGAACTTGGGAGTGAAGCTGAGTCTGGGCAGAAGGGAGGGTTAGGGCGAAGATGTCTTAAGGTTTGGTTTTATTTCTTGCTATCCTACTCTGATTTGATTTGCAGTAAATTAAGTTAGTTTCCCCAGGTCTAGTCTGTTGTGCCTGTGACAGTAACTGGCGAGTGATCTCTCCTTATCCTTATCAACCCATGAGCCTTTTGTTATGTTTTCTTTCCTTGCTCAGTTGAGAAGGGGAGTGATGGAGCAGCTTCAGGGGCATGAGGGTCATGTTTCCCAGTGTATTAAGATCCCATTTTGCAAAAGGTTACTATTTTAATTGTTAGACCTAATGCAGCTCACTGTGCATGGGGTAGGTGGAGGTCTGTATGAGGTGCTGTGCTAGTAACTGGGATGGAGGAATGCACAAGGTGGGTTATCCTCCCCTGTGAGGGTACAGCTCCCTCAGACCATTTTTACATTGCAGATACAGCTGATTTGTGGTTTCCATCAGACTTGAGCCCTTAACAAACTTGTTTCAAGAACTATGCTGTAGGCTGGCCCTTACTGCTATTATCAGGCTGAAATGTTGTGCAACTCTGGAGCCATTTGTAGCGGCAGAGTGACAGCAGAGCAGACAGGATCTACAGCAAGGCATCTACCTTAACTGCCAGGTGTGATGGAAGAGGGCTTATTACTTGGAATTAAAAGTACTTGCTTTTGTTTGGTATGATGTCCTGACCCTGCAGGCCGCTAGTCTCTAGGCGTCTGTGGCCTGAGGTGTGGAGAGTGGGTCCTGGTGACTTAGTGCTGCCTGCAGGTACTGTTCTGCTGCTTGTTGTGGGGAGGAAGGTTAATCCACACCTGGCTGACTCCTGTGGATAGATTTTTATCTTGGTAGCAGGGAGTTCAAGGGACCCACCGCGCTGGCTGGCAGTAGCTTCTGTGCTGGTGTTGGCACAGTAAAATTTCCTTGTGATTAAACCAGCATGTGCTATGCTGTAGTGGTCATGTGCCATGAGACCAGCATACCTTTTGCATGTGCTTGGAAGAAGAAAACAAGAGTTCTAGGGTTCCTAGATAAAAATTTCAATTGCTCTTAGTAAAGCCAAAACTGTCAATCTCCAGCTATCAATTACATTATCAGCTGTGCATATGAGATCATTGGAGCAGGTCATGCAAATGGTGTACAATCATATCCTCATTCTGTGGGACAGCATGTAAAATACTGTCATATCTGAAGTTAGGGTTAGGGTTTTATGGTCTGAATGGAAAAGTAGATGGGTAAAAATCTGATTGGATGGTTGGACTTGGAGGGTCATGGTCAATCAGATGTATTATATCTGGGTGCTGCTACCAAATGGGGCACCACCGGGATCCGTCAAGGGACCTGTTGCGTTAAGCACCTTTATTTATCAGTAACGTGAAACAGGTGGCAGAGTGTACTCTTCAACTGTGCAGAAGACACCAGACTGAGGGGGACCATTTGATGCCATTGAAGGCAAGGCTGCCACTATGCCACTAAAAGGAAACCAGATAGACCGGGGAAACAGGCCAAGAGGAACCTTATGAAATTTAACATGGGCAAATCTGACTCCTGCCCCTGGGAAGGAAGGGCCCATTGCAGAAGAACAAGGTAGGGACTGCCAGCAGCTCTGCTCCTCAGGGGAACCTGGGAACCCTAAGGTCATCCTGGTGGACAGTGAGCTGAATTTGAGCCTATAGTGTGCTTCCTGCACAACTTCTTTATGGGAGCAAAGCACACAGATTGAGGAGTGATAATTGCTCTCTCCTCATCTCTGTGGAAACCACACCTGAACACTATCTGCAGTTTTTCAACTGAATTTAGTCCATCACTTCCCATCACTCTTGTTTCTAATACTGGCAAGCAATCTGGAGATGTCAGGGGAGTGAGAATAAGACTTCTATGGCAACAGCTTTAGGGGTGATTGGTATCACTGCCAAGTAGCCCCAATAGTGAAGAGTAACTGAGACAAAGATCTAGTACCCTACCAGCAGTCTCACCTGCTCTTCCCTGCATCCTGCTTAGATTGCTAATCAAGTCAACTAAGTTTAATATGTTTTTGCTGTAAAAAACCTTTTAAGACCTTTTAAGATTGTCATGTGGTTTGGAGTAATGCATGTTAGGCTTATCTCATCATTCAAGGTGAAATTTAAACCATGAATTAAGCGATTGTATCAGCAAGTCTGAAGATGATCAAAGAGAGAAGTATGCTCTGAAAGCTGTTTGGTTAGTTCTGTGGTTCAGTCTGTGAAAGCAAACATACACTGCCCTGTGCAAACACAGTGCAAAGGAGTTGCAGCTTTTTGCAGACTTTGCTCTATGGACTTTTACCAACACCTCCTGGGGACCCTCACTCTGAGTTGGACATAGAGGTGTATATGACAATGACTGGATGATATGAATAGAGGAGGATGGTGGTAGTAAAGCATGACATCCTGGGATTGCTTTCTACTTTCATTATGACTGGAAAATCAGTTTTGCGATGACTGCTTATCTGTAGGAACCCAATCAAATTTCAGCTGAAACTGCCTCAAAGTCACGTAGGTTGTAACAAGCTTGTACAATGCATACTAGTGCCCTAGTTTAATTTCCCCCCCCCCCCATTTATTTTAGTGAATTATGAAGAGTATTTATTTTCCAGTTTTGAATTTCACAGTGGCTGAGCAGTCCTGTGAAAGACATTTGTGCAGAGATACCTTCAGGTGATGTCTGCTCTAGGTTTTGGATTGATCATTTGAAAAGTACTGAGCGAAACTGGTGGTGGGAGGATGCTTAGCAAATTAAAACTGAAGGTAGGCATCTTGCAGAATTAATTATTTTACAACCTGTATCTTTCAGGCTATGGTTGCTTGCTATCCTGGAAATGGAACTGGGTATGTTCGTCATGTGGACAATCCAAATGGTGATGGGCGCTGCATCACCTGTATTTATTACCTGAATAAGAACTGGGACTCCAAGGTGAGTAAGCCAAGGGGTTGAGGCAGAACAGGAAGGAAAAACTACTTTGGAAGCAGAGCTTTGGAGCTGTCTGTTGTTTCTGTGAACTCTGATGAGTTTCTGAACTGCTGGTCCATTCTTCATCTCTTTTTTTTTTTTTTTTCTTTTTTTTTTTTCCCCTCTGGGTGTTTTTTGCAATGCTTTGGAAGTAAGAATCTGAACTGTTTCCTTATCGTCCTCTCTCCCATTCTACACACATACTGTTTTGTTGCTATAGAATAAAGCTATAAGCACTGGGCTGTATGCTCTTAACACTTTTGTAGGGGAAACAGCAGAAAAAGAAAATAAATTCACTACAGAATAAGTGGATTCTGGAAGAAGAGTAAAATGACAGCCCAAATCTGTGACTTTATCATTCTTGATACTTCAGGCTAACCTGCAGAAGATATTCAGGCAGTTGACTTTTCTTATTTGTGAGGCAGCGGGACTTGGGAAGAGGTACAAACACGTGATTTGATTCCACCAGTGGGTCTCTTGACAGGATGGAACTCTTGTTTCTGCCTATATTACTATAAGGCAGTTAAGTCAGCCTTGAATGTGCCATACCTTTAAATTAGAAACAAAAGAAGGGTTTGTAAAATTGCAGGATGTCTCTTTGCAAGTCTGTTGTTGTAATACAGCACAAACTGTTCATGGGGTTTATTGACTGAAAATTGTCCCATGTTTTCAGTTCTCTAACCTCTTTTTAGGCCAATATGCTCTTTAAGCACATGTAAATACTGTGAATCCCTGTGAGTTCAGATACAGGGGCAATGCCATTGAAAAATGCAGTGTTGCAGAAAAGCACATCCTGTTACAGAGAGTATGACAGTAAAACATCTCAAAGTAATAAAATGGAGGAAATGTGGGAGGAAATGCAAATATCCAGCTTATTTTGTGTATTGCACCCTTATCCAAATAGTGAGGAGGTGCCCAAGTGAGCACTAAGAAAAGCTAACTGAAATGCAGGGCACTGATGGAGTTTATTATGTAGAAGTGACAGTAATTTTATATAAATGTATAAAATATGAGAGTATAATTATATTGGGCTTTGAAAACCACGTCAGGTTAGTGCTGCACTGACAGCATCTTCCCTGCTCTCTGTGATGCAGCATTGAAGTCTCCAAAGAGCCCTCTAACAGCAGCAGCAGGAGGCAGGGTTCATCTTCATCTTTTGAAGTTTCTGGAGTGTGTGCAGATCACCAGACCTTTTTCCTGAAAATCATGGCACATGGAAAGACAGGAATTATATGGTAGAGAAACCACAGGGAAACCATTTCCAGTAGGGAAATGATGGCTGGGATCTATAATACATTCGAGAAGTTTTACAGATCTTAACAATAGAACAGACTTCATTCTTCTCAAGGTGTAAGAGTTAATTCCTAAATGATCAGGAATGGGTTCTGAAATACCATTAGCAGTATCTAACAATTGTTGGGGAGAGACCCTGATCTCAGACTGGTCAGGTAGAGCAGCTCTGTGTTATTCACTGGTTATAGAAATGTGACTGGAATCTCAGAAGTTTCTCAGTGTTTGCTGCAGAGTTGGTGTTACCTTGGTTCGTTTGCTTCAGACAGAAGCTTACACTGAAACATTACAAACAAAACTGTTTGGTAAAATCAAAGTGGCCAAGAGACACAGTAAGGTTTTCCAGTATTGTCACGTAGTTGTCACGTTGATCATTAGATGTTTATTCCCCATTTGTTGAGTGTGGAGGAGGAAGAAATAAGTCATTTTTCATGTGAGTGTGTGGCTGTCTATATGTGCAAAAAACAATCTTTCCTTTTCTTTCAGCTGCATGGTGGAATTCTTCGAATATTCCCAGAAGGAAAGTCCTATGTAGCAGATGTTGAGCCGATTTTTGACCGATTACTTTTTTTTTGGTCAGATCGAAGGAACCCACATGAAGTCCAGCCTTCTTATGCAACCAGGTAAATATTTAATATTTAATATAAGCATATTAATATTGGTTTTGGCTAGGAAAAAGCCCAAAGAATCTCTTCTACAATTATTTTTATCCAAAATTATAGCCATCACCTTTAAATACGTGTGCATAAAAAATAGAGAGATATGTTGAGTGAATTTCCTGGTTTTGAGTAATTGGGAATTCTCTCATTAAGTAAGGAGGAACAAGCTCGAATGGTACATATCCTCGTGTGTTGGAAAAAATGCCCTTAACCATTGACAGGAGAAATCTTCCAAGCTGGGCACAGCTATTTAGCTGGGAGGTGCTGGGTTGTTCTTTTGCCCTTGTAGCACTGTAGGGATTGTTGGGGCTACCATCTGTCAGTAGGCTGTGAGAAGCTGGTGTGATGCAGGGCAGTCCCCAAGCTGCCTACAGGCATCTCTGAACAGAAAAACATGCAAAGGTCTGGAAGCTACTTTTGCCCTCTGTTACCAGGGGCTGTGCTCTCTTTTGTGCCTCCAGCAGAAATTCTCACCTACATTTCTATCTGACTTGTTAAAATACACACTAAAATGCTGTCTGTGTTTGCATATAAAGATGTGTCATTTTCATTCTACTTCTCTAGTCTAGTAATCCAGTTTTGTTTTTGCTTTTTCCATGAGCATAAAACTCCAGTGCTCTGTTTTAATATCAAAAGTGGAAAGAAATGCAAGGTTTCTTTCTTTTATAGGTATGCCATGACTGTGTGGTATTTTGATGCCGAAGAAAGAGCAGAAGCCAAAAAGAAGTTCAGGAACTTAACTGGTATGATTTTTTTATACATGTTCACCAGAGAGAATTTAATGCATTTTAATATTACCAAAGTCAGAGACAGGTTCTGTAGCTACAAGCATAGGTAATGTATTTTTAAAAAGCTTTTTCACCTCTAATTTCTAGTCAGTTATGTGGAGAAGTTGTGACAGAAGATTCAGGCCTGGCCCTATAATCTCTGATGAACAAAATGGGGAGAATGGGAGAGACAGTTTCTGATTTGAGTCCCAAATGACTGAGATTTTTTTTTCCCTACCCCGTGTGGCTACTCCAGTCACAGGGAGTCAGCTCTTTTGTTACTTGGGAGGTATATTTTTGCTCCTCCAAACCCTGTTTAGTATCCTGTTTAGACTTTCACAGGAAGTTTAATAATTGTGTTCTCTAAATTTTCTGAATAGGGTCTGTCTTCTGTATTAGTAAAGGGCAGAAGCCCACAAAGAGGTGACACAGCTTTCTAATGGCAGCCACACTGCCTGTTGCTGTAGTAATGGCATATGAGTCATGGACTGAGTTATCCAGATGTGTTCCAACACCCTACCTGGGACCATGAGCTAAGATTTGCTGTTCAGACCAGTTTAAGATCTGGTATTCAGGGGCTACCTCCTCAAAATACAGTGTGGAGAGCATTTGTCTTTTTAAGAATGTGTGCAGCTGGGCAAAGTTGTAGTCAAATGACTTTCAGAACAGACTGTTGTCATCTCTGTAGCTTATATGCAAAGCAAATGCTGGTTTCACCCTTAAAGAGGATCATGAAAAAGGGGCCACGAGGAGGCAGGGGAAAGTATCACTGATCTAGGGTCACAGAGTTTGTTGGGCTGCTTAAGTACTGCATGAATTGTCTTCAATTTGAACATGACAAATGTACAAGATCTCTGTGTGACTGTCCTTGTTAACATGCTGTGGTATCATGTAGCAGTTCAGTCCACATAGTGGATTCATACCATGATTCTGAAATGGAAAGTGTTGTCCAGTGACAATAAACCAACTTTTTTCTGTTTCTAGTTTTCAGTTGAATATAGTCAGAACCCCCTGATTTAACTCCCTGCTTTTTTTTTTCTTTTTGATGTAGATGCAAGGAAGAGAGAAGCACCTCTTAATGAAGACTAATCAACTGTTCATGAACTCTTTGTGAGAAATAAGATCCCAAAGATGACTTCCATTTCCAGCAAATAAGGGCAAAACATTTTTATGCACAAGAATGCACTGGTCGTGTCTAGCATGTGCATCTGACGCTGATGGTACTCAAGGCAGCCTCCTGTCATGCTGCATCTGGTAGAAGAAAGACTTGTTTGCTCTTTGCCTTTTGCTGGAAAACATAACCAGGGTTAAAAAAAAAAAAAAAAAGAGTATGTGATACTCAAGCCTAGTGGTAGTGGCTCAGCCAATTGGCTTTTGATCACTCTTGTAACTAAGATAATGGTCATTGGAACTAGTGATAAAAAACTGAGTCTTATTTGCACTTTATGGGGAAAAAAAGTTCTAGTTCAATGGGAAGAAGCCTTGCAAGTTTAAAATCAGTTGGCAGACTGCTAATGGGCACAGAGAGATATAGGACATGGGAAATAAATCAGGTATCTGTAGAGTGTCATTTTATGGTCTGTCCCAAATGGACCTGTTGATGTATTGTTCATCATTTTTCTGCACAGAACATTGCTTCAGCTCTTCAGTAACATGACTTCCCAGATGTTTGTCTACACAGTCATCACATTTTCTGGATTTTGTCTGCTCTTCAAGAGGCACGTTCTAGCTGTGCAGCTGTACTGTCCTTTGTGTCCCAGTACTGAGGAGAAAATAATTATGTATCTGTTCACAATTTCATAAAACCCTTTTTTTTTCTGTTTTGAGCAGGATGAGTTGTATCTTTTCTATTTTCACAGTTTGGTAAAGCAGCTGTTTTCTCCCAAAAGTCTGGTAAACTTGGAAGGCTTATGGCACACAATGCATTGGCCCTTAAGGCCAGTGATTTGTAGAGAAGTGTTTGCTTTGCAACTTCTCCATCTGCTATGTTCTGTGTGAAATAGATATGAATCTGAAAGGAAAAGATATGTCTGGCAGTCTGACAAATATATGATAAATAATGGGTAACTTAGACTTGATTTTTATGCTGCATATTCTTAGTGAACACACTTGTTTAATTTTGCATGCATATGTAATTTGAATGAAACTGCAATTCTGTTTCAATTGATCTGTGATGCCAGGTAACTATTACTGCTGTGCCTAAGCTCTGAGATCAGAGTTTTTCAATGGCAAAGCACACATTTTATTTCTCCATTATTTTCTTTAAACTTATTAGACTCAATGAGTAACTGGTGACCTGTTTCCAATCTGTCTAAACTTCTACAACCAGCACTTACTATGCAGTTCAGAATAGCTCTTAATGAAGCTGGGAACTGGCAGTGGATGTATTTATCACTCACACTAATTGTTCTCAACCTAATACACTCACTTGCATTCATTTTTATCTGTCTGTGTGTATGTCAGACCCTATTAAATGTTCCAAATAGATGCCCCCTTCAGTGTCCCATATTTTCCTGTTCCACCTGCCCGTGGTGGTGAAGGTGGTCTGTCCGAACCGCCGGTCCCTGCAGCGCTTCCCCATGCTCTGCTGGGTTGTTGTGCTGTGATGGGGCTGCACTTGAGCCAGGGAATGGAAAAGTAGTGTGCTATGGCAACTGTTAAACGTCAGTGATAGAAAGGTAGCAGCTGCATAGGACAGAAAGGAAATAATTTTCATGACATAAAAAATGATAATCAAAAATGGAGTGTTTTTTTAAGCAGAAAGAAAAGCTGAGCATCCTTCAGCCTGCCCATGAATGCTGGATGTAAATACAGCAGTGCTAAGAAACCCTTTATTCTCTCTATTTTCTCCCAGAGATCCAGCTCTGGTCTTACAGGCCTAACCACTGTGCACCTTAAGAGAGGAATATGAGGGAACATATGTGATAAATATTCTTACAACTCAAGACTAGAAAAAGACAAAGAACATGATAAATGTCCTTTAATGCTAGGAAAAAACATTCTTCTACTACAGTTGCTTCTAAGTAACACACCAGAGACTCGACAGAAACTTAGTGATTACTTGAAATTCTCATTCTGAAATATTCATGTGGGAGGCAAAAGAGCTTGGGCTCTTGAGAGTGAGAGGGTAACCCTTTGAAATGTGAGAAGTGTTGGAAAAGACAGCACAGCATTACTATTTAGAGAAGGTGATGGAGTACAACCTGTTGTATTACTAGGCAAAGTTGATAATGGCACATAAATTTGAAACTCCAACATGATTTTAAAAGGAGGAAAACCAGATAAAACAGAGGAAATACTGCTTTGCCTCTAGAAACTGTAACCTTAAAAATAAACTAGAAAGCGTTGTTAGTACACATCTTACTGGAGCCTGGAACAGTAGAAAAACAATGTGGTGGAAGGGAAAAAGTATGAAGGGAAAAAAGAGTGTAAGGGCTGAAAAAGGAAGGTACTTCAGTTATCACTGTTGCTACCACCAGGTTTCTGCAGCGGTCAGCAACAGGTGTGGTGCATGGAGCAGAATAGTTGCATTTATCGTAAAAAAAGTACATATTTTCATTTTTAGCCAATATCTTCCTCATCTATATTACATGTATAAAAGACAGAGCAATTATTCTGTGGCAGAGAATGTTGCCTTTATTAACACTCGTAATCAAGTACAAAAAAAGTTGAGGGCTTGAGAGCTTGGAACTAATTCCTCAGTCCTCTGTTTCAGATTTCTACTTTGTTTCCAGTGTGATGATCTCCTTGAAGAAGCTGTAGTTTAACTGGGGATGGGGTGTAGGGGGGTGTTGGTCATGTAGGAATATACAGGTGTGATGTTTCCTACATAGATTTCTCTTGCCTGTCTCTAGAATTGTTGCAAACTGCTCTGTAAGAGTGAAATTATCTGTCTGTGAGGGAAGCAGGCTGCTACAGTGGGGAGGGTATTTCAAAGAGGCTTTTTCCTTGTGTTTTCTCTTCATAATAAGCTGTTTAAATCAAATGGCTAAGCAGCACTTGTCAGCCAGTTGTGAAAAGGAATGTTTTATCTAAGGCATTTAACTTTAAATCCTTCAAAAATTTGGGTGTTTTTTTGTTTTTTTTTTTTTTTTTTTTTTTTTTTTAAATCTTTAGGTAATGTGCCTTCATTGTTCATATCTGTGAAGATGTTTCATGCTGCATGTGCATGTCATGTCATGCAAGGTTTTGGTGGCTCTTTAAAAAACATGGTTGCCTTTTCAATTGCATGGGAAAATGTGCAGAGCCACAAAGCTGCAGTTTTCAACTGGAGGTTTTTGCTGTACAGGGAGGAAAAAAGGCCAGGAATCAGTGCTGAAAATTAAGAGACTGTTTTTATTCTTAAACCTGTGACCACTGGCCTTTTGAGCAAAGTAGCCTCTAATAAATCTTTTTTTCTAGATTACTTCTGGTTCTATGAAGAATGACTTTTACAAAATAGTGTCTAAAAAGCTCCGCTCTTTTTTTCCCTTCTATTTTTAAACAGTTTTAGTCCTTTGTGTTTTTTAAAATGTTGGAATATATTATATGTATTTCTTGTTGTTGCAAAATAGCTGGCTCTAACACCACTTGCATCTAGAAGAAAATGTGTCTATTTGCAGGCAAATGACTAGTTCTACTTTGACTGTGATGTACTCCCAGCAGATATCTGAGAGTGAGTTATCTTTACATCTTCTCTTGTCAGGTTGTATGCTGGTCAACAATGCTGGCACTTTGCATTGGATTCATGTAGAAACCCTTAGTAGTATTTTACCACACATCACATTTTGTGTTCCTGTTACTATTAAAAAAAAAAATGTTGCAGGAGTCAATAAACACTGGGTCATGTTAAACACTGTCCTGTGCAAATCTCTTCAGTTTTGTGCCTTACTGTGGCCAGGGGTGCAAGGGGTGGGTGCAGTGCCACACAGCTGCATGCAGGGTGACACTGGAATCTGTATCCACAACTGTCTTCTGCTGTTGGAGAGACCTTTTTTTGTTGCCCTCAGCTTGGCACATTTCCTTGGTCACTTCCTGCTATTTTGAAGTTATTTACCTTGCTAGTGACCCTCTTCTTGAAATGCCTATTTGTTTTCATGCTCCTGTTGAACCAGATAACATTCTCACGATTCAATTGTTGTCTGATAAGTTTTATTTTTAACAGTGTTCACATCCTCCCCCTGCTACTTTTCCAGTCTGAATCCCACAGTTTTCTCCTGTGGCTTGTGGGAGACTTCTCCTCACTCCCACTAACAGTGCAGTTGAATGAAAGCCAGGGCATTTTCACTCATTTGGTAGAGCTGTGAACTTTCTGATTCCTTTGCAATCTTATGAATGGTGAAAATTTCCCTTTTCCAATTTAAAACATGGTTTCTGTCATGGAGGGCTTGGATTTGACTTGTGGGGGTTTTTTTGCTAGAGAGAGAAGAGATGTCTAAATAATTTGCCATTTATTTAAGCATTTTTTTAGACTGAGGAGTTCTTAGAACATAGGGAGAAGACCTATGGAAAGCAGAGGGGTTTCTCTTCTGAGCTTGCTCCTCAAAGAGTAAAGGTTTTTAGGGACAGCTTGAGAAGAAGCTGGCCATTGGCCATCCAGCTGCCAAGGACTTTGAACTCTGACTAAACTTTCTCTAAGCAAATATGTTTGCAGTAATTGTTATCTTACAGCTATTTAGGGGTTTTCTTCCTCCCCCACCTACCCAAAGGGATATGGCTAAATATATTTGCACTGACAATTCTCATGACTCTTGAGAATGCATCTGATATCAGAGGTTGCACTGAAAATTGCAAAGGAGCATGACAGTGGAAGAGAGGTTAGTAAAAATTGATTCCCCTTTCCCACATAATGTTGTCTCTATGGAGTACTTCCACTTCAGAGAATTGGTTAAAACTCCCATCCTCTTCCACAAGGCATAGATAGAGTTTTTTGTCTGTCTTGTGGAAAGCAGGGATAATTTCATCTGCATGTCTGCTTATTTTAAACAAAGCTGGAGATGCTAAATAAACACAGATGCTGGGTCAAGTGCAGTCAACAGCAGTTCTTAGGTGGTGGCAGACAGAGTCAATGCCAGCATGCCCAGTGCTCTTTTGCTGGGCACCCACAGTCTTTCTGCTAGAGAGGAGGAAGTTTGTGATCCCTGATCTTAGCCAACACCCTGGGCCTGATTTGACAGGGAGGGGAGTCAAGAGTGTACATGGCCCTTAAAAGCCTGCTGTGTGGGGGCTGGTGAGAAGCATGGGAAGAAAGACCCTGTATTCCAAACTAGTAGAGCT
This sequence comes from Parus major, assembly GCF_001522545.3. Taxonomy (NCBI): domain Eukaryota; kingdom Metazoa; phylum Chordata; class Aves; order Passeriformes; family Paridae; genus Parus; species Parus major. The sequence goes on along the minus strand of NC_031774.1, from coordinate 36,499,340 downwards.
CTGAAAAATCACTCGTGGCTACGTGGGTTCACAGCTCCCATCAGGCTGCTGAGCAGAGCGAGCAGAGCAGAGAAGTTGCTTCTGAAGCCAGGCCCAAGTTGTCCCCAAGGAGAGTGCCTAGCTCTGAGCGCACACCATGGCAGCCCATGCCGTCTGGTCACTCCTGCTCTTCTGGATGGGTTATCCCTTTTGTGGCAGAGGATGTCAAAGTGTTAAAGTGGGTGAGAGACAGTGGTTTACTGTCCTTGTGCCCTCTTGCTGAGCCAAGAAGTTGATTAGCTTCCTAAAGGGGGTTTGGCACTCCTCTGCAGCACCCGGAGGTTGTCAAGGACACAGTGCTGATCCTCTTGTGCCTGGGGGAGGTCTGATTAGAATGTAATCTTGGTGGGGTTGATGTGGCATGCCGTGGCAGCAGGTTGCTTTTGATTTACTAAACACTGTATTTCATGCCAGCTTTGACACCTGTCCCACCTATGCAGTGGTTCAGTGGATGATCTGTACTGTGATACATGGTAACACACCACTGCACGCTCTAAGCAAGGGAGAAAATGCCTGCTGTTCAGAGGTACCAGCTACTTCTTTAACAAGAAGAAAAGAAATCAAGGAAGAAGAAGAAAAAAAAAGACATCTGAACAGACATTTAATTGTCAAAGGAAGAGTCTTAACAGACTTAAGCTCTGCTGTCTTCAGAGAGTTTTCGAAAGCATACTGCAAACACTTCTGTTTCAAAGCTTATGCTCCTTTATCTATGAGAAGCTAAACACTGGCTAATTCTTTAATTAGCTCCCAACAAGATGTTTTTCTCTGTAGCCAAGGCTTGCTACAGGATAATTATGTCTTTAGTTTAAAAACAAGTGTCAATACAGAAAGTTGTTTTGATTTTAATTTCTTCACATATTTTGCTTTCTACTTAGCTTCTACCCTCTTCATTCTCACCTGAAATATCTTTCCTTGATTTGAGAAAAGTTGATTATTTTTAGCTCCCTTTTAGCTGCATGAATGGATGTGACAGGGCCAAGCCAGTGCTGTGGTCTAGGTGCAATTGTAAGAGTGCTGTGCTTGGGTCTCTCCCAGGGCCAAGGAGATGGGCGAACCTGAGCCATCATCAGTTAAGCAGCTCAGCTTCTTAAATTGTAATAACCATGTGGCTGTGGGTATCCAAGTGCTACATTGCATGCCAAAGATCTACATTTGGAGCTTCCCAACCTCCTGCCTACAACCACAGTCATCTACACTTATTTTAGCAGAGTTCTCAGAGCACCAACAGATCTCATGCACATTTGTCAAGAGCTGCCTAAATCATGACAGGGCTGAGTGGGCAGAAATCTTCTAGGCCTTTATTGTATGTGGATGCTGTGGTTTAACCCCAGCTCAAGTACCACAGAGCTGCTCACTCCCCCACCAGCTGGACTGTGAAGATCAAAAAGGTAAAAGCTTGAAAATTCATGGGATGAGATAAACATGGGGAAGGGAAGATGTGTACACTTATTAAGTCCCTGCTCTCCACGGGCAGGCAGATGTTCAGCCATCTCCAGGAGGGCAGGGCCCCATCAAATGTAACAGTGACTTGTGAAGGCAAACACCATCACTCCAAATGCCTCTTCTTCCTTCTTCCCCCAGCTTTATATACTGAGCATGATGCCACATGGTCTGGAATATCCCTGTGGTCACTTGGGGTCACCTGTCCTGGCTGTGTCTCCTCCCATCTCCCATGCACCCCCAGCCCCCTTGCCATTGTGGAGGTATGAGAAGCAGAAAAGGTCTAGACTCTGTATAAGCATTGCTCAGTGATAACAAAAACATCTCTGTATTATCAACCCTGTGTTCAGCACAGACCCACAACAGCCACTGTGAAGAAAATTAACTACCCCAGCCAAGGCCAGCACTGAGACAAAAACAGGAGGGAGAGGAATTGCCCCCTCTACTCTTCTTTGACCCATCTGTCAGTGGATGGATGCAGAATGCCAAAGGTCAGACACCAGGCTTACCCAAGGAGAGTCAGACTGGCTTCATTTATCCCACAGGAGAAGATCCTCAGTGTTAGGTTACACAGTCATGTCCATGTGATGAGGGAGGAGTGTGACCTTTCTGTCGAACCCCTTGAAGTTGTTACATTTAGGAGGGAATTAATATCTTTTCTTTGATTCAAGAGGAAATTTGTGTGAACTTGGATATTGTGGCTTTTGTCTTGAAGAAAGATGTGGGGAAAGTGCTCCCATATCAGTCCACTGGAAAAAATAAGCACGGTCAGAGACCTACACACTATAACCTGTGAGGACAAGCTAAAAGATGCTACTGGTACTGTTCCTTCCAGGAACAAGGAGAGTAGGAAGACAAGTGAAGGGGGAGGTAGAAGTATTATAAGGGTCTTAAAACACAGGAAATATTACTGCAATGAATAAGGAAGTAGTCTGTTCTCTATACCTGTGATGTATAACACACAAATAATGGGATAATATTGGAGCAAGGAAGTTAAAAGTCATTTTTTGGGAAAAGCTTTCTTTTGGCTGGGATGCTGAACTACTGGAGTGCCTGAGGATGTTGTGGAGTTGCCCTTACCAGAGATTTGGTTGGACAAATTTCTGCCAGGAGTGATGTAAGTAGAAGTGATTTTTTTTTTTTTCTTAGAGCAATGAGTAAGGAACAACCAGGATAAATTACATGCTCTGTGTCATGGCAACATAGGCGAAATTTTGGAACTTACATGGTCAGGGCATCCCATGAAGGTAAGAGGTATGAGGTTGTCCTGTTCCAGTAAAGGTTATAGAGACCACTACCATGCACTGTTGCAGGACTAGACCAGGGCTGCCCTTCCCCAGGAGTGAAGTCCAGCCCAACCCTGCCGTGAGCAGTTGTTCCCTGTCCTTCTCTTTGTTTCATGATGCACTTGCAGTTACCACAGGCATGCACTGCCTGTGCAGGTTGGGCTTGGTGAGCCCACACCTCAGGAGGATCCTGCTGCCTGGCACTGCTCTGTGCTGAGCAGCATCCCATCTTCTTGGGCAGCAAGGAGCTGGACCCACATTTTCCACAGCAATGAGGCATTGGCATTTCCTTTTGAACCCACTTTCTGTAAGATAGTTCATGCAGTTTACACTTATTCTCTTACTTGTCATCAAAACCTAAAGCTGTGCCTTCCTTTCATACTCTTTTTCCTGTCTTGAATTCAAGAATTACAGTCCTGAGTGTGATGCCTCTGTGTCTAGACTCAAGATATAGCAGAAGGCAACTTCCCCTCCTGTCCAGAACAGCATGAAGCTGGTTGGGTTCTCTGTTTCCTAGGAAATGTGTTATAGCTCATCTTCAATCATTCACTACCAATGGAATTAATACTGGGGGTGGGGGAAGGGAATGATAAAGAAATATACAGTGGGATTTCAGAAGTTAGCCTTTGGGGACATATGGTTTTAAAGGCAGGAACCTCCCCTCTCTTTGCAAGTTCATGTTCTGATTAAAAAGAATGTGCATCTGTCTGAGAGTCAGTATTTGCTACGTCCATTAAAAATTTTCTCCCCTTTGCAAATCCATGTTGCTTTCCAAGTATATTTTAAGTAATTCTCAGCTGAGTCATTAATTCACACATCTGAAAGGACTAGAGTTAACTAATGTGATCATAAATTCAACCACTTTGAATATTAGTACTTGAGCCTAGATGTGTTTATTATTACTATTAAATACCATGAGTAATTCTTGTAAACTTTTCTTTCACTTTTAAAACTGGCAGTTCATCAAAATTTTACATAAGGTTGGAACCTACACTATTGTTGCTGCTATAAACATGTTAATATCATAAGCTAAACATTTTCCCTTTATTGTTAGTGTATTTCCTTTGCTAAACCTCTGCTACTGTGCCCAGGGAACACATGAAAATTGCTGGAATCTCAGCTTACTTTCATTCCCCTTGTCAGCAAACCATGACTATAAGATGGAGATGAGGCTAATTTGGAGGACAGGGGTTGTCCCCAGCCTCAGCAGGTGACATGCCTTCCCCAAGCTGGCTTGGTGTTTTGAAGGGATGGATCCCTCTGTCATCACCAGAGCACCCATGCCAGCACCCTGACCAGCACTGCCCTGTGCAGCAGCACAAAGGAGTCTTCTCCCCTGCCATCTTAAGACTCAGTTTGCTGTGTCCACTGCTGATTTCAAGGTTTCTGTGCTATTATTATATTTATGCTCTGTCTCCTGGGAGCTGAGGAATAGATAAAAGCACCCCAGCTCTGAAGATCACCCGTTTCATCACCCAGACCTGTGCTTCTGCAGCAGCAATCCCAGGATGGGTTTCTATAAGGGCTCAGTGCCTTTGGCACCCATGCAGGGCTGCAGATGTAGGGTCAGCATGTGGCCTCCCATTTGCAGAAAATAGCCTGGAGAGTCCTGCCCAGGACTGGAAAATGCAGCAGCTGCCACAGCATCCTAAGCATTGCACAGCTTAGGCCTTGCTGACTCAGGAGGAGGCTCACAAAATGCTTTTCATGGTGGCCTTGAGGTTGATTCAGTTGGTCAGAGCACGGCTCTAAAGACACCAAGGTTGTGGCTTCAATCCTTGTATTGTGTGTTCAATCCTTCTGTGGGCCATTCACTGAGGAGTTGGACTCAATGATCCTGTGTGTCCCTTCCAACTCAGAATATTATGTGATCTAAGAAAAGCACGAGCCATGTGGGATGGGGATGGTTCTACAGGACCCATGGCAGAGTGTGATACTGGGAGTGCCCATAAATGCTTTCTTCTTGGTTATTACCTATGAGTTTGCAATAGAAACTGATTTTAGGCTTTTCTACATCCTATCAAAAGTTCTTCAGATGGATTTCCTCCTCCCCAGCTTCTCTCAAGCTGAATCTAAGCCTTCTTGCTCTTTTCTCCTTCCCTGAAGGCATATCTCTAAGCACCACCTCTACCAGATCCTGGTGCCACATGGAAGCACAGCACCATACTCTCCAGCCCCAGCAGCTGCTGAACACCAAAGGAATGCTTGAAAATTAATCCAAAGCTTGTATTTCTCATTAAAAGTGCTAAATTGTTGGTGCACAGCCCAGGAAGTCTATGTGGGCTTGGTAAATACTCTCCCCATTATTTAATAAATGACTTTACAAAGAGCAAAATACAGCTACAGAAACATTAGGGAAACTGGACAGTAATTATCAGGCATGAGGTGGAGCCCCCTTTCTGCATGGGTCTCCTAGGGAAGAAGGACAAAGCAAACCCATGGGTACCAGTCCAGGGCAGAGAGATTTAAATCAATCCCAGTTTAAAAACAGTGCAGGCACCGAATGGAGAAAGTATTGGGTATGTCTTAGAGACCTTTGAAGCAGCTGAGAAAACAGCCCAGGACTGGGTGTCATCCCAAGGGGACTCAAAAGTGTTTGCTTACCATTAGGGCCAAGTTATCCCAGACTTAAGTCCACACATGTCAAGCAAAATATGTTAATTGACATTTCACTTGCTAAACACTCTCCCAGTTTGCACTGGAAGTAGTAGCATCCATAAGTGCAAAGAGGGTTTTTGGCTCAATCCCCACTGTGTGTGTGATCTTAGTCCTCATAGTTCTCATCTTCTGCCCTTAAAAAAATCCAAGCAAGAAGGCAAGCCCTAGTTTTAGGAACTGGCAAAATGCAGCAAAGCCCAGGAGAGACTGGAGCTGTGGAGGGAACAGAAGGGTTCCCCAGAGCAGTACTTTCCAGTCTGTCAGTTTGCATCCCAGTGACCCAGGGCACTGTGGGGGCTGGCCACTCAGTACACTGTGAACGTGGCCCTCACCCTGCAGGAGGGCATGCACCCCCTGCACATGAGATCCCCTGCATTGCCTTCATCCTGATGGATGCACGACCCCACGACCATGTCATCGTCGTTGTGGTGGCCACCCAGGCCTGGAATGCTGCTGTCATGATAATATCCATGGACATCCAGCAGGCAGATGTGAATTTGCTGTGGGTCATGGCCCCACAGCTGCTGGAGGAACATGTCTTCCTGTTGGAGTCCTTTGAGCTCATGAGGCAGCTTAGGAAACAATTGCAGGACAAGCTCTGTAGTGTGTGAGAGCTGCCAGTGTTGGGTGCCAGCTTCCCACCTGGGCTGGAAGATGACCTTCACAGGGGTGTGCGGGGTGGCTGTCCTTGCTGAGAGTAGCATAGGCAGGGAAGCAACCACCACAATGGGGAGGTGTTGGGACTTGCTCACCTTTCCTGGTGTTAGATAAGGAAAGTTTTGCAAGCACTGCAAGCATGTGTTTTTCTTCACCTGTGCCGGGTAGCTCTGGCCCAAGCCAGGATGTTGTGATAGCAGTGATGGAAATGTTAAAGAACAGGAATTGGGCAGCTGGTTTCCCTGGGTGTGATAGGGCTGGGTGACACATCCCAGAGCCATACATATATTTCACAGACCTATATATATATATGTATATATATAGTTTAATGTGGCTCTAGGAGGGTCACCTCCTATGCAGACACGTGCATGGCATGCACTGCATGTTTGTGTTTGAGAGATCCCTGGCCACGTGGTGCTGCTCAGGAGTGTCTGTGAGCCAGGAAGCTGTTTTGCACCATGCCAGAGTTGGCACAGGTCAGCACCTGTCTGTCCCTCACCAAGCTGGCAGACTTTGCTGGAGACCTGGTATTGCAGAAGTCTGGTGAGACCTTACCTGTTCCAGCTTCTGTGGAAGGGCAGAAGGCAGCTGCCAGCCTCTTCCAGGCAGTGTTTCCTTGCCAGGGACTGCACCAGTGCCATGGTGAGTCTCAGTGTGCTGGGTTGGGGGTGTCCAGGCTGACGAGATATTGCTTCCCAGGACCCTGATGTGTTCCTGCACCTGATGCCTTTGCCTCCAATGCTCTGCCCTTTTCCTGCTGCCTGGAGGCTTTACAGGTCTGGCTGCACAGACACTCAGACCTGGCTCCTGCAGCATGTTCCAGCTGAGCACAAGCTCATGCTTACTCAGCTCAAGCTATCAGCAAAAAGATTTAGCCCCTGGATAAATTAGAAATCTGGGGCAGCTCAGAAACCTTCCCTGCACAGTGCCCATATCTGCACTGGAAATCAACAGGTGAGTGTTGGGGCTGGACGGGCTGGGGCTGTGAGGGTTGTCCTTACTGCAGTGATGGTGTGTGCCAGAGCCAGGGTCCCCATGTGTCGGACTGATTTAATGCCTGTTCTGTCTTGCTGAGTGTGTGGAGCAGGAGCATGGCTGCCAGCACAGCTGCATCAGTACCCTGCTCCTTCTACTGAGACTGCAACCCGGGCTACAGGCTCAGTGTGGGTGGAAAAACCTGTTGGTTTAAAAACCCTTTTTAAATGCTCCGTCTCGTGTAGCCATGAGGTGGCTTGTAGTTATGAGTCTCATGGAGGGAGACTGAAACGCAGCAGAGGCCAGCAGCAGCCTGGAGCTCTGTTCACTTGGCTGCTGCTGCCTGGTTTGGTAATGATTGCAGGCATTCAGCATTCCTAAATCCTGGCCAGTCACCTGCTCATTACAGAGCCACGTGCATTGCTCCCAGTCTTGCCGAGGTTGCCGTGGTCTGGGCTGGTGAGCACTCCTGCAGGCTACTGCAGCACACGAGCCTCACCTACAGCTGTCTGTGGGCTGCTTTGCTTCCCAGGATCTGCCCGTGACTGTGAAGACAGACCCAGCAGCATCTCCATTCTCAGCATTTTCAATACCACCCTTGGGCCACTGAGTGACTTTGGGCTGCTCTTCTCAAAGCTATCCTGCCTGGCCCTTGATAGCCTTAGAGTGACATGTTAGTGCAGAGACATGTGGCAGAACAGGACACCACAAACTGCAGGTATATGGTCCCAGTACCAGTGAGTTTCTATATCCTTTAATTTATAAATTATTGACATTAATGATGTTGCTTGTCAGGTTTAGTGGGGTGCCCGGAGTTGAGCAGGTGAGGACACTGAGCAACATTTGCTGGAAGAATGAGTCTTGCAGATCAAACCTAAACTGCAAGAGTGAGCCGTGGCATGGTCATTGCTTGTGCACCATGCAAGACTACAGCTTGAATGCCCTTCAGTTGTTCATCTGCAGTCTTAAAACATACTTGCAGTGGAGAAACCTGCACAGTGGTAGCCTTCTAACTTGTCTCCCCTGAGCACCTGGTGCTCTGCAAGCATGACTTTTTGTCATGGTTGTGGTTGTACATTGAAATAAATGATCTTCTGCCAGTATTCAAGATGAAATTACTGTACAGGGCTTCTCACTGATGCCTGAGGAATGTGAAATTTTCCTATTAGAAATGTCTCAGGACATAAAACAACATAATCTTGGAAAGAATTTAGTGTGAGTCCTGGACAGAAAGTAACAAGGCCATTCTCAAAACTTTTTATTTTTATTCTCTGCAGTAATTAATAGCACGTACCAGAGCCTACACTTATCCTTTTAAGTATCAGAAGAAAGATTATGAGAAAAGTTCAATAAATCAAACATGGAAGTGTTGCCACCAAGTGGTACAAGCTGTATTAGGCAATGGCTCATAACTTCTAGATCACAGCAATGCATCTGAGATGCCCTGATGTTTTATAAAAAGACTCCTTTTTGCTTTGTTTACCTATTTTTTTAAATTTTGTGTGTGTGATTTATTTTACTTCCCATGGTGCTAAATGATGATGCTTGCACCCATCTCCATGGAGTCACAGAGTGTATGACATGCCTCTTGCAGCTGCTTCTGGAGCTGCAGGCAGTGGAGAGACAAATACAAAGGGGCTGGTGGATGTAGGGGGCTGCTCTGGCAGGCTTTGCTGTAGTCCCCTGTCTTACTGGGAGGTGGCATCTCCCTCCCTCCTCAGCCTCACACAGCAGAATGTGTCCCCCAGGTCTGGAAGACTGGCTGAGGAATTGCCCTCCCCTGACATTTTTAGTGCAACCCATCTTGAGGAACTTGGGCACTTTTGAAATTATTTGGAGATTTATATGATTTTTTTTAATGATGCTTATGTGTGTGCTGAGGTGTTTTGTTTTTCAGCTAAAGTATTAAGTACATTGTGCTTTAGCCACATAATTTTCATTACTGTGCAGGAGCTGAATAATGCCCTTTCCTTCCCTTGTGTTTAGAAAGCCTAGATAATTAAAAAAAAAAAAAAAGGAAAGAAACTTTTTCTGGAAATTAGGCTGAGCTGCTTCTTTGCTATTTATACTGTGAGGCACAAATTCTTGAGAGATGTCTCTCCCATGGGAACAGGGCTCCCTGGAGACACTTGGGGCACAAGGCAGCAAAAGGCAGTAATAGTAATTACTATTACTAGTAATAGTAGTAATAATGAGAAATAGTGGCTGATGTAGAGACTTGTGCACATGCACACACAGATCCCATCTCTGGACAGGCTGATCTCAATCCCAGCATGTGCCAGGGGTGCAGAGGGTCTGCAGGTCTCATACCCTTCTGCTTCCTGTGCAAGGTGGCCTCTGGCACAGCAAACTGACCAGCTGAGTGGTCCTTTCTGCTGGTGGGTAGGAAGATGAGGGTGGTGCAGGAGTGTGGAGAACTGGAAATTGAGGTGGACCCTCATATAGATTGTGGTGATAGAGCAGTGCTGCATTGGCTGCTTAGATTAGTCAAACATCTCGAATAGGGGCCCCAAATAAAAAAAAAATAGGTAAAAAAAAGGTACTTTTTCAGAGCTGGTATTTTTTCTTAGCTTTTTTCCCTCAACAACCTCTCGCTTTCTCTCTGTCATATCTTTCTTAGAGTGCAAACCTGAAGTACTCCTCATTTTTTTCAAACATTGTTAGTGTTACCACCATTATCTTCAGACCAAGAAAATGATAGAAAAAGGCAGAACCAGTCACCAAGCTCCTTTTATCCCCAGGTATACGCTTCGTTAACTACAAATCACAGCAGAGGAGTTAAATTAATGCAGCTGATCCCCTGAAAGGAACCACTAGAAGGGAATTGGTGTGTGTTGTTGAAACTTAACAGGAGAAAAGGTCTCCAAAACTCTTGCTGCATGATTTCCACAGCTCTTAAAAGTGTGAGTACATTTCAATTTTATTTTTTGATTATGAAGAGAATTAAAATAAATGCAAAGGGTGATGTTAACCTCGATAACACCTAGCATTGTTACCCAGTGGGAAAGGATTAAAATTAGGGTCATATCTATATAAAATATGTCTTAACAGGAGTAGGGGGATTTGCCTAAAATAGCTTATATTTTAGTCTGTTATAAAATAGCTTATATTTTAGTCTGTTAGAGTAAATTTAACATGATTTTTTTAAATAGCTGATTATCAATATGATGTCTCCTCTTTACACATCACAGTTGCATATCATTCTTCCACTTCTTATTTTTACTACTGCTCCTTCAATAAACAATTAATAGAGATAAATAAGTAGATAATTAATATAATAAATTCACTAGTAGATGAAGTAATTATTTTGGAAAAATTTATAGCAAAACAAGGTTTTATTTCTTTTCCCATGAGGTTTTGCAGATGGAAGAGGCCAAATCTTAAGACAGAGTTTGTACATGGCTATATCTGTTGTATATCTGTTGCACCATTTGTAAGCAAAATATATATTTTTTCACCCCTCTTTTGAATTCTTTCTCGTACTGAAGAGAAACATAAATAGAAACTGTCATAAAACCATGTAAAAAAGGAAACAAAAAGGAGTTGACAACTATGACTTCAACTATAATTCTGTTCATCAACAAAGAGTAGTTTTAAGCAAGGAATTTGACAACTAGACAACTATTTAGAGCCATCTTATTTTGTGAAGTCCAAGAATCTTTCTAGCTGTTTCTACTTTGGCTTGTGGTATAGGTACAGCGTCTGTAGTGCAGTTTATTTTTGTAAAATCTCTAATGAGTCTCTGTGTCTTGTTGCAAAAAAATAGAAACAAAACAAAATAAAGTCATAAAGCTCAAGTATATTTTTTTGAGCAGAGAGTGCTTATTTTGGTGATCAAAAAGGTAGGCCAAATATTATGGAGCTGCAGTGGGGTGAGAACAAATTTGGAGGCAATTTGCCCAAACGAAAGCGATCATGAACAATAGGCAATGCTCTACCAGCAAAGACATGTCCTGCTTTTTTTTCAAGGCAGTAGGTGACAGATGTGGCACACAGCATGCCAAGGGCCAGGATCATCATCTTTGGACCCATCCCTGTCCTGCTGATCCTGTGTGCATCTGGAAGCAGATGTGCTCAATCCATCAGGGACCAGGGGGTGAATGACTGGGTTTGCAAATGCTGACTTGCATGGCAGCTGAATTAGGTGCATGGTCTTCCAGACTAACCTTTCCAGGTATCTGGAGGTGAAAGAATCAGAATCATTTAAGTTGGAAAAGACCTCTAAGGTCACCGAATTCAACCAGCCACTGTGTTTGCCACTAAGCCATGTCTGTGGTTTGCTCGTCTTACCGGGCTGCAAATGAGGATTAAATCTTGATAATGACCTCTGAAGAGCCACAAAGAGAAAGAGTTTCACTTAATTTATTTGTTTTGCAGCTATTTTTGAAGGAAGGGGGAAAATTATCATGGGGCATTAAAGGAAATACCTAAACTTTCCTTCTTTTTGGTGTGTATGAAGAGTCTTAAGCATTTAAGTAATTGAGCTATATGGTTAATCTTCTTTCAGCACTGAACTTTAAATTAGGTAAAAATATATTAAAGGACATGAATGTCAACACAAAAGACCTTTCCAGACACTGCTCCTGCACACAACAGGTGCATTGGAGAAGCCAGTTTCTACAGGTGTGACTTCACCACTGTGGCATCTTGTCCTGCCACCCCCAGGGTAACACACAGCAGGAAAGGATGCTGTCCTACCAAGCTGCTGCAAGTTTTCAAAGGTATCTCAAGCACTTGGACTTAGAGGAAGCAACCAAGATGGTGAAGGGCCTTGAGGGGAAACCATGTGAGGGTGGCTGAGCTCCCTTGGTCTGTTCAGCCTGGAGGAGGCTGAGGTGAGACCTCACTGCAGTTCCAGCTCCCTGTGAGGGGCAGGCACTGATCTCTGCTCTGTGGTGACAGGGACAGGACCCAAGGGAATGGCCTGAAGCTGTGCCAAGGGAGGATTTGGTTGGATATTAGGAAAAAGGCTCATCACCCAGGAGGAGGCTGGGCACTGGAACAGGCTCCTCAGGGAAATGGTCACAGAATTTGAGAAGATTTGGATAATGCTCTCAGGCAGAGGGTGTGACTCCTGGGGATGTTCCTATGCAGGGCCAGGATTTGGACTCGCTGATTCTTGTGGGTCCCTTCCAACTCAGCATATTCTGTGCTTCTGTGACATCCTTACATTGCTGAGCTTTTTTAAAATTTAATTTTATTTTTTTAAAATTCCCCTCATATTAATTTCTTTAGGGAATGTCCCATTTTGAAGACCCCTACCCAGAGTTTTCTTTTTCTTACTTTCTCTACTATCTCTCCGTGCTGTGATCTAAGAAACATCTTTGGGGTTTGTTACTAATTAGCTGTGTTAATGCTGTGACAGGGCTGCTTCTCCAGAAATAGCTACTGGCATGAGCAGAACTTGTAATTTTCCAGATGCAATGTTCCCTCACTTTGTGTGGAAAAACCCCAGGAAAACAAAACAGCACCTTGTGAAGAACCAGTGTAACTGCAGTTCTCTGTGGCCTTTCAGAACAGCGTCATGAAAGCCCTCTCTGACCATAGGGCTCTACTGTAAATGGAGGTGTTTCCACTCACAATGTGTCATTGCTGCCATAGCCCTCCCGTGTCCGTGGGGTGCAGGGCTGTGAGGCACCCAGAAAGGCTTTGGACTGGGCAGTGGGATGGGGGACATTTATGTTGCCTACCTATATGACCTTGTTTTTTGCCTTAGGGTTAATTTTGTCATTACAAAGACTATAAATAAAACACCCAGGGCAGAAAAGTACAGGAAGGAAGAGTAAACCTGTAATAAATTATATCTTAAAAGGATCTGAATAGAGGGAGGAAAAATGTACCTCCAACAGCAGGAAAGTTTAAATGAAGGTTGTACCAAATATAAATTCACATGAGAAAAAGGTCTTTACTTGTCTGTGTGGGAAGACACAAAGGTTTCACTACTTTATCCTTAAGTAGGGAAAAGGTCAAGACTCCTTTTGCCATACTGTGGTTAAAAAATCATGCTGTTAAAAATGTATTAAATGTGACTCCTGATTTCTTGTAGCCACAGATTTAAGACAATTGTTTCCCATTTAGCTTGTCCAAAGTTTTGTCCAACAAGAACCTGGCATTGTGCTAAGCAAAAAATATTGTGTAACTTGCAACAAAATATATCAATTTCATCACTTTTGCTACCCTGTTGCTTTGCACATGGTCTGTGAGGGAAAGCTGCTCGCCCGTTGCTTTTGCTGTGGACTAAGAAGGGAGAAAGGGACCTGAATTTGAATGGAAGGTGCTGTAGCACAAAGGTGCCATAGCAAAACTGTGTTTTCCAGCCTCCATCCCAGTGCTGCAGAACTCTCCTTCTTCCCTTTCTGGTAAACACGATGAAAAAAAGACATGCAATATAAATTCGCATGCACACAGAGTGAAGGATCATGCAGTTTTTACAGACAAATTTGAAGATGAATTAGTCTTTGAGATACTGTCTGTTTAAGGATTATATTGTTAATAACCTAAATTTGACACACATTTTTCCCCCTTCAGTCACTACCTGAAAAGCCTCTCTGAAAATTATCTCTTATGAAGCGCTGTCATTAATAGCTTCCTGCAAGGTTTCTTTCAGAAGTGGCAGAAAGGTAAATAAAATGAATTAATACAGCGTTTTGGGTTTGTAGGCAAAATATGCAAATATCTTACTGACAAAGCCTTAGTAGCATTAAAGGCTTTCAGATTCTATCCTCAGAGGCTCTGCTTGTGGAATCAGAAGCCTTTAGGCAACCTTTAGCTTAGTTTACATGTAATACATTCTCTTTCTCCCTCTCCCCTTCTCCCCGTAATGTCCTCTTGGACCAATTCCCTCTGGTGCAGTTTCCAGCTTCACAGTTCATGAATTTTATTTGCAATCAATAAATAAACCCATTATCAAGTTTTGTATTCTCATCATATATCGTCATTTCTCATAAACCATTTCACTGTATGGGTCAGCTTCAGTGAGCACGTGCCACTCACCTTTATATCTCAGCAGAGGGCTGTGGATGGTGTATGGATGGGATGTGTTTGAAGATCTAAGCTGGTTTCTGTTGCAGTGAGCAATTATGAATAAGACTTGGCTACGATTCATCATTATCATCATTATTTTAAACACTATTATGCTTTTTTGAGTTAGTGATCAGAACTCAAATGCTATTTGAGCCCTGGTATGCGACATATTCTTACAGTATGGAGGAGAGGTTCTTAGACCCATCCGTATCACCAAAGAAAATGTTATTTCTGACATATAACATCACAGCATTTATCAGCTGTTTGAGACCACTAAAGAAAAGCTTCTTAAAGGGGCATTAAAGCTGAAATACCTAAACTTAGGTACTAAGGCTGTCAAGTTCCCACTGTGGCAAATTATAAAGTAACTAATTTTGAGAACCAGTGACCCACCGTGATGAACCCTTCCCAATAGCTAATGCAGATTTCTTTGGGCAGCATTAGTTTGGGCATAGCATGAAAAGGCAAGTCCTCTTTGTGGTGATCAGGCCCTTGGACAGTTACTGATTTGTGCCTTGAATTTTATCTGTCAGCCCAGACAGAGTATTAAATGCTGGTGTCACATGCAGTTATCAAATGATAGTACTACAAGGTCAACTGACAAATAATATTCTAACATAACGACTCCAAATTGCCTACTTTGCTAACCTCTGACAGTGGTACACAAAGGAAAAAAACTAGTCTATCAGTGACCAAAATGAGTAGAAGCAAGCAGAGAGGGTCAAGGAAGTTGGAAGCAAAAGTTTCCGTCTAAGTGCACTTTCATAAGCACAGGAAAATCCAGCAGGATAAGCTTTGAACTTATCCTTGTGATGCTACCATCACTACTGGGGGATGGAGAAGTGATACAATTCTGACAGTAAACCACATTACTACTGATGCTAATGCAGCGATGAACAGCAGCAGCATCGTTACTCAGCAACACTACCAAGTAGTATCACAGCACACTTTTAGGGAATTACAAGTAATTGTTTTGTTAGGTTCATTTATTTATCACTCTCTCAAATGTTTTATCATCCTCTGGACCTGACCAAAATAGATGGGGAGAAGATATTTTGAGCCAACTCAAGAATCTCTCAAAGGAGGCACTTTGGATTTCCCACTTTTTAGGGGGATGTGTTGACTATGGGGAGATATCTCATGCTGTAGTCTCTGTAAGAAAGGAAGGTTTGTGCTCATGGTCAAAGCAAAGGTCTAGAATACTGTAGTGGTTTAATTCAGTTTCAAAAAACTCCTCTTGCCTGCATTTACATGAATTTAATAATGAAAATAAATGCATGACTAGATGAAAAGTCTGTGTCTTGTTGCAGCATCATGTAGCTAAAGTGGTGCATGCTTGAGGCAATCCACACCTCAGCACCATGCCTTTAAAGCAATGGAAGAGTTTTTGAGCTTTGTATTCTTTGTTTTAGACTTGGTAAGTTAATATTTATGAAGTTTGGGAAAAAATATTTTCAGGATATGATTTCCATATTCTAAACAACTTGATTTTAACTTTGATGGCCCTAAGTGTACTTAGAAATTTTGTTGTGTGCTCACACCCGTGCAGGTCAGTGTATTCCCTGACACAGCCAGGCAGGAATGAGGTTTGCAGGACTGTGGTGAGGTTCCATGTCCTGTGCTGCCCTGCTGTGACTCTGCCACTCGGTGCTCAAGCTGCCTGGCTGCTGTGAGCCCCCGCTTATCATGGGGAGCCAGATCACTGTGGGTGATCACATGGGGATGTGATACAAAGAAACATGGAAGGCAAATGTCCTGCAGACACCTAATGATTAATATTAAGGATATCTCCCATCTCAAATGTCAGTTCCCACCCGCTGCTCTCATGGATGCTTTCTCTGAAGTGCACTGAGGATTCCTGTAAGTACAACTCATCTACTGCAGGGTAACATAGAGAAAAGATAGTAATGAAAAGGAACTTTTGATCCTTTACAAACTTTGCTATTTGCTCACAGAAATATGCCAGAAATCATAGGCAGAAACTTTCACAAAAAATGATTTTGGTTTTGTTTGCATTTTTGGTTCGCTTTTAATTTTCCTAATTTGTCTAAGATCTAACTCTACAAATTGTGCATATATAGACCAGACTTCTCATTAGTTTCAGCAAGGTCACTGTTTCAAGAGGGTTTTATCATCATTTGATCTCACCCATGACCAGATTTGTTTAAAAAAGCATTGCTATAATTTCTGCTTGTAGGGTGTGTTATGTAAGTTGTTGTCAGATGTCTGATATATTTTCTAAGGTGTATACTTATTCAACGGCTGATTCTTTAAAGATATTAGGTAATTTGGATTGTATATATAAGTTTACATGATACTAAACTTGCTTGATATGAAAACATGTTTCTTTGACTGTGGGACTCCATGTTGCTGTGATGTATCTCATGCCAATGACAAGACTATGTTTTACCTGCAGATACCAGACACCAAGAACATGAGAACTCCAGCAACATGATTTGGGTTTTTTTGCCTTTCTGTTTTACTATTTGCTTAAGATGTACATGATAGTCTTACTTTCTCTTCAGAACTCTTTCATCATAAAGCACATGAGCAGTCTTCTCTTCCAAACAGGGAAGACATGATCCAGCTATTTCTTTATATCCTTCTAACCCTTATCTTTAAGTTATGCTTCTCTGTATTGACCTACTATGTCTGCAAGTTATTTTTCTGAGCATGTCTGTGCTGGCTGTTACAGGGTCAAGGCCTTGAACACAAGCCAAACTGTTTGAGGGGGGTGGGGGCTCTTTCCTTTGTTTCTGTGGATGTTTGCCAGAATATCTAAGTCCTGCAGCAGCACTGAGTCTGCTGAATTCTCCCAAATCAACATCTCTCCCACCATACATGGACTGCCACATTTCTGATTTGAAGACACAAGGGAACCATATGTGTATATATAGTATATATGCAATAAGCCTGCACAGGGTGTAGATTAGAAGGCTCACTTTGTGCACCTTGGGTGTTCTATGAGACAGAAGGCCAAAGGTTAGCTTCCTGAGGGATGTCTTTTACTTCCTCTGGATCTCTGTGTGCTTGATGCATATGTTGTCAAACAAGCTCAAGTCAGACTGTTGGGATCGATTTCCCTTCTCCTCCCAAACTAAAGAGACCGCTACTGTGCTCACACCATTGAGGGAGGTATTTCCAGTCACTGAGGTAGAAAAGCAGGCAAAACATACTTAATTTATACCTGAACTGTTCCCAGGATTCACTGCTGAGAGCCTCTTTTCTCAGCCTGCTTGTGTGGGCTGCCAGCTTCACACCCCAGCAAGAAGGCAAGGAGACATGGTGCAGTTTACACAGCTGCACCTTGTAGTCCCTGACCCCACCTCT
This sequence comes from Parus major, assembly GCF_001522545.3. Lineage (NCBI taxonomy): Eukaryota > Metazoa > Chordata > Aves > Passeriformes > Paridae > Parus > Parus major. Next base: position 36,481,932 of record NC_031774.1, on the reverse strand, counting down.
TGCTGAGGAAAAAAGGAAAATGCTGCTTCTCTGGCATTGTTCAGTAGTGATGTGTATTCAGAGTAGACACACGTTTCATGGGAAGCAAGATCACACATCTTAATGGGATATTGGGAAAATTGTTGCAGTTGACATAGCACCCACTCTCCCCAGCACCTTGGCCAAGGTGAGAGACTCTCTTGACATCCTTTGGCTGCATTTGTACAGAAAGCAAATACCCATGCTACCTTTTGGCATACACCTTATGCAAGGCAGATACAGCTCTCTCAGAAGGGGAGTGACAACATTCTGTTAAAAATGAGGGTTTTGCAATGTCTTTGTGATTTTGACTTAATCACAGATGAATAAATACAACCAGTTCTCATTCTCGGTGATCACATTCACTTCTGCAATAGAAACAGGCTAGGCAAATGCAGATAAAAGCTTTTTTTTCCCTCCAGGAGAGTTCTGGTTGAGACCCTGGGGAGGGATCTGGCCACTAATAAGTTATTGGCAAACCATCAGACCTGGTACAGCCAACTTCAGTGTATCAGCGATTCCCATCTCTCATCTCCGCATGAAGCAACCTTAGGTTGCATTTGTATAGCAGGCCCCCTTTGAGTCTGTGTCCTGATTTAATATCAATCTAATATAGATTGGTTAGAGGTAGTCAGCATGGATTTACAAAAAGAAGGTCATGCTTAACAATCTTGATTCATTTCTCTACGGAAGTGACAATGAAAGTGGACAGCGATGAAGAAGGAGACATAATTTACTTGGACTTGAAAAGGCTCTCAATACAGTGCCACGTAACAGATTAATTTATAAGGTTAGCAAGTATGGGACTGATAGTAAAATACTCAATTGGATATAAAATTGGCTTGGTAACAAGGCCCATGGAATGGCAGTGATGGTTATAGATCATTCTGGGGAAGTGCTATGCACCCAGGGGTGTGTGTTTGAAGACATTCTAAAGACAAAAAGGATGGGCAAAGCCAAAAAGAAAGGTGGTGGAAAAAAGAGGAAAAATGCTGCCAAAAAGAACACATGAAGGCTACAGCCTCATGGGAAGCAAATGATCATGCCAACTTGCAATCTGAAATTTCAGGTAATCAGTGAAGAAAATTGTTTAGGAATGGAAGGGGCCCAAGTCAGGCACATAAGCTGCACATCTTGTAGCAAGACAGAAGAGCAGCAAGGACCTTTCCTTTTAAATAGGAGACAGGGAAAAACTTGCAGCTTTTTTGAGGTGCCAGTGAGCAATAAATGGGAGGCATGTTCTCAGAAACTGATCTTAACCAGAAAAGTCCAAGATCCCTTGGTCCTTACTATGAGGATGAATTAAATAATTTAGGTTGTGTTTTTAGCTCAAAGAAATCTTTGGAGAGTCCTGGTTCTTTCCATTTTCTATCATCTAAGGAGACTGGACTTCTTGAGATGAAATAATTTTTTGTCTCTACCCTGCAAGATGCTACCTTACATACTGCAATAAAGCAGTCAACTGGGTAGAAGAAAGAATTGCAGTACAGGAGAGTCAAGAGAGAATGCTGAGAGACCTCAGAAGTTCACAGTACTGAGCAGAAATTGGAAATTGCTTTCAGTGAATACTCATTACAATGTAAACTTTCCCATCTCTTGGATGATATTAAAAGAGGGTCTGGGAAAGCTGTACTCGTGACACTGATGTGCCATCACTTAGTACTGCTGTCAGTTCAAGAAAATCAATGCTTTGATGTCCAGCAGAGTTTCCACCATTGCTTTCATATAAAAAGACCCAGGCTGGCAGGCCCACTGCCACAGACCATGGGTGAGAAGGCGGTCTTTGCAGGCATACCTATGCCTTTGCCTCACTCCCCCCTGTTTTGGGAAATATGGGAAATCTGTTTGGGAAATCTGGGAAAAGCTTTTTAATTAGACAAAAAAGGGCTGAACTCTTGGAGTGTGACTGGTGTGGTACAAGATTAGAAAGGAAATGATGCAGGGTAACAATTAGCCTGACTCATTGGTCAGTGGTTCATGCTATAGGCTGTGCTCTGCTATTTGATTATGAGTATTGGCTCAAAACTTTGGTCTTGAAGCCATTAAAGTCATTAGTCAAGCTCTCATTGATTTGAGCAAGACCAAGACTTGACCCTTTGTGGCTGTTCAAAGAACAGAGATAAACTTTTAAATCAATCAAGAGCGTAGACTCATTCTGCTGGGGTCATATGGTTAATACATCCTGTTCCTGTCATTTCCGCTATAAATCTGTGAATGCTTTTAAAGCAAGAGGAAAACCTGATTCCTTTCCCTTTGCCAGAAAATATTATGTTCCCTTTTATTGCAAACTAGAAAAACAAGAAGTCCTTCTGCTCAGGAAAATTTGTAAGGGGAAAGGTAATCTCAATATTTCTATGTCTCTAGAGTCAATGAAAGGTAACTTGAGACAAAGTACTGGGAAATACAGTCTCCTGTCTGCAAAGCATACAAACCTTCTCCCACTGACATCCCATAAGCTTTTCTGGGGTCCTGATGATCTTTTTGCCCAAGCATTAAGTCAGTACCCATTGTACTGTTGGTGCCTACAAAAAGATCCCTTATTTTCCACATTGCATCTAGTCTACAGAGCTCCCACAAGTTGGGAAAAAAACAACTTATGACTTTCTATAAATGTAATCAAACGTAGTTATTGACTTCATCTGCTTGGCTTCACACCTGAGTGACTAAGCTCTCTGAATTTACTTCTAGAGTATGATACTTCTAGAAATGTGAAATATATTATATGAAAAAAGTCTGAACTACTCTGAGTTTCTGTTTTGCTGAAGGACCCACTTCACGGTGATTATGGAAATAAAAGCTGTTCTTCTGCTCTCTCTTGCTGACTTTAGGATTCTGAACAAAATTGTAGGGGAGAATACCCAATCTAATTCAGGTCAATTAAAAGAAGAACTCTGAATCCTTCGGTTATCTCATGTCCTATTGCTTTCAGAAAGATTCCATTTGGACCTGTTAGGGCCAAGAAGATGATCAGAAGTCTGGGGCACCTTTTCTATGAGGACAGGCTGAGAGCTGGGGCTGTTCAGCATGGAGAAGAGGAGGCTTCAGGGAGACCTCCTAGCAGCCTTCCAGTACCATAAGGGAGTTTATAAAAAAGGAGGAAGAAGGGCCTTTTATACAGACAAATAGTGTCCTTTTATACAGGACAATGGTTTTAAAAATAAAGAGGGCAGGTTTAGACTGGATGCTAGAAGAAATCCTTTACTCAGAGACTGGTGAGTCACAGGAACAAGTTGCTCAAAGAAGTTGTGGACAACCCATCCCTGGAAGTGTCCAAGGCTGGGTTGGACGGGGCCTTAAGCAATCTGATCTAGTGGGTGGCATCCCTGTTCATGGCAAGAGGAACTAAATGATCTTTAAGGTTTCTTCCAACCCAAACCACTCATGATTCTATGATTTGCTGAAAAAATGTGGATGTGATTTGATAGGTTTTATGAAAATAGCTTCCAGTTCTCACCTATGAAAAGATGAAAGAATAGGTGAGAGAGGAAGAAGGGACCTTTATTATGCATACATACATAGGTACCACCCTGCTCAGTCTGAAAACCCAACTAGCTTTCAGGGGTAGCAGATCTGAATGTCTTGTGTGCATGTATGTGCATGTTTTATAAAAGGTTTGATCTTACCTGAGCATCTGTGGCTCTGGTGACATCCCATTTGTTAAAATTTCTGTAGGCTCTTCAGTAAACTCACTGGATAGATGACAGTTCATTAAATTAGTTGACAATGCATATCCAGTCTTTCCACCCTCCTCCCCCAGCCCTAAAATGAAAATAAAGAAATTACAATGGTAAGAAGGGAAAATACTATGCAAATAGCTCTGAGAGCACTGACACATTTAAACTAATGCATTTCCTAGGATCATAACAATAAATGTGCTGTCAGGGGCATCGCAGTTACTCCAGTGACACGACCACTGTGCAAAAGCACCAGTGCAAGCTGTCAGAGCTGATTATTTAAGTACTCCTGAAATATTCTTCTTTCACTGTAACTTCTCAGAGTCATGAGGCTTTGAAAGAGCCCTTTTCCTCTTACAACCCTTCAGTTAGCTTTTAAATACCTCCATGCATCACCTTGAAAAACAAGTGGGTCAGGAACAAATTTCCTAGAGATGGCAGTCACTGAGATCACTTGCTTTGGGAAATGTTCTTTGATGAAATGACTTGAGAAAGTTTGCCCAACTTCCTGCATGGCAAACAGTTTTTCCTCAAATATTACAAAGATAGCAGCTAGACCTACCCCAAAGAACCCTTTTCAGAGGGCTCAACACTTTAAAGCACGTGATTTTGTTTATTAAAGTTTCTGCAGATAACAGAGATAGACAAGTGCAACAGCTTCACTACGAAATCTCCCCCATTAAATGTCCTTTCCATAATTTTCTTTAACACACAAATTTCCTCATTCAACTGCAAATCTTAGAGCAGTCTATTTAGTTTGACCATCAACTCCATGCTTTGGTGCATGTGTAGGCAATGTGGCTGAGATATAAAAAACCCTTATAATAGCTCAGAAATGCCCCTCTCAAGTCCCTTCTTGGAATTAGTGGCTTTAGTAATACTGCTTAACACTTACTTGGAACAGGCATATTATTCTTCCCTTAAGCTTTATTCTGGTCATTCTTTCAATCTGCATTTGAATCCTGTTTTCCTCTCGGTTGGCATTGGTACCCTTAGCTACCTCATAAACAAGATGCATTGCCAACTGGAACACGCAAGCAGAGCTGAAAGCAGCACTGCTAACCTCTGCTTCTTTCTACCCCCTGCAACTTGGAGTTGTATCAAACTCAATGCTTGGAGCCTGGGAAGTGGGCATCCTGAACTGCTTGGAAGCTCAAAGAGCCAGACTTAAATCTATTAAGGTACTGGGCTGGCTCGCTGAGATATAATTGTGCACACTTTTTTTAAAATCATCCCAGCAAGCCAGATTCACATGCTCTTACTTCAGCTGAGTGTATCTTTCACAGTAAAGAGTTGTGCTGCAAACTGTGAACGGACAGTTTTTCTCAGCATTTATAAACAAACAGAATTTGACCCAGACTGACTAGCCCAGTAGCATTAATTTCTAAGTGGACATACAGAAGACAAGAGATTAGGCTCAAAGTTGTTTCGAGATCTTGGCTATTGGCAAGAGACTGCATACTCAGCAATTACAAAATGAAATACAGAATTTGGAAATATTTGTCACAGGTGGGAGAGGCACTGTAAAGAAAGGCAATGAATGAAGAACTGCAGTAGGTGAGAAGGCTTTCACTCCCTTCCTGTCCCACCCCCAGCCCATCCTCTGTTCGTGCAGCAGCAGCCACAGAATCAGCACACAATGATGGGTACCTTGGGAGCCATCGCCCGTGCCTTAGCTCCTCCCTGCTTTTCACTGCAGAGACCAAAACCCCTTGCCTTGGGCTTTTTTTTTTTTTATAATTTTTTCAGATTGCTCCCTTTTTATGGCCAGCCACTGTGTGTGGATATCTGTGTAATCAAAACTGTATTTGACTTTTTTTTCCCCCCTTTCATTTGTGGGACCAAGGCTTTTTGCCTTGTCAGTCCTGCACTGGTAAATGTTTCTGTCCTCAGTTGGAAAGGCAGAATGCCTCGCAGCACAACACCAACAACTTACAGGTCTCCACTCTGGGGAAGGAAAGTACACATTTAAAATAATCAGCAGCCTAGGTAGATATAATGTGACTGAAGAGTTCCACTGTAACCTTGTAGAGTACAAAAATGAAAATATAAAGTGCATTTTAAATGATTAATGTACAAAAGCTGACCTCTTCCAGTGTGCATTAATCAAGGAAAAAATGCACACTTTCTATAGTGGTTAATGTTGCAGGTCCATTATTCAGCTTTGATAATGTGCATAAAAATGCTCAATATGACAATGAGTTGGGGTAGCTGAGAATTTAGAATGGTGGCAAGTTTGTTGTAGTATTTGGATTAGCATTCTTAACCTACATCTTGACAGCTTCCTTTCTTCATTTCACAAGTGTTAATAAAATCTTGCTTTTTCCTCTTTCAGTTTTGATTATTTTTTTCTAGTATTTTAGTTATTTTCTTTTTTTTTTTTTTAACAAAATGATTAAAAAATACCTGCTCAAACAAATACTACCAGCATTCATTAGTCAGGATGGTTATATGTAAAAGAAATGATGCCAGATAGTAACAAATCCAAGAGAAGTTTATTATGAAAATGGCACCTGCGGGATGAAAAAAAATTAAGTTACATAAAGACAACCATGTATGACATGTATGAGAATCTACAAAAGTATAAAAAGAACCCTGTTGTAAATGAAGTATGTACATTTCTGATTTGCAGCATTATCAATGATCAATGAAAAAAATGTTTCAAATAAGCCAGGCACTCAAGAAGTTAGATTCGGTTAGCTTAACACAAAATAAATGTACCATAGCTGTCACTTTTTAACATTTTAATTTTTTTATATTGTAGAGTTGGTAACACTGCTAAGATTTATACGAACAGAATCCCTTTCCCCATTATTCAGCTACTTGGCACCAGTCTCCTCATAAAAGATTTCATATATTTGTACAAGAAATAGTTAAAAACACAGACACAGTCTTCACAGGTAATGAAGTTTTTTTTTCATTTTGTAATTTTAAACACTATGGATTTAGACAGCAGCTGTGATTATCTGTTAGTTTAAATCACCAGAAATCATTTTGACACAACACAGAAACATTTATAAAAAAAACCCAAAACAACAACAGCTGTCTAGCTGTTCTTTGTAGCTGATAGGTGCAGTCCTTTGATTGTTCCATAGCTAGAGCAGAGCTTCCAAAATTAAACTTTGAATTTCCCAATCAGCTTTCTCACCTTTTTCAGACCTACATAAATCCTTCCCATGGAACCTTTAAAAAGCTCATTAATTAAATTTCTAGCATCCAATTCCTTTTTTGCTATCACCCCTCTGTGACTTGGACCTACTTCTCAAATTCAAAGCTATTGCAGAAATTGACTCAACGCAGTGAGTGATCAAAAATTCGAAGGACAGCTGAGTTAATACATTAGCATTGCACACATAAGTGAGTATATATGACAATTCTAAGCTCAGTTTCCTTTTTAAACAATGCCAGTTGACCTTTGAAAGAATTTCCTATCTCACTGGTAATTGCTCTACATATTGCTCTGCCAGCCTACCTAGGAGAAAACCAAAGAAATGCACCCTCTGCTTACAGTTCGAGCACAAGGACTCTGGGAATGTTAACAACTGAGGCTATATGGCGTCAATTTGCTTAATATATCTGAGCATTACTCTGTAGTGCATTGTGGGGTACACTGGAAGAGTAAGTCATACCCAGAATTCCTCTGTGGGAAAAATGGCTCCATTAACCTTGAGCTAGTTAAGAGTCTTTTATCTCTGAGAGTGAAGAAGAGAGAACGAGAGAGCGAGAGAAAGAGAGAGGGGAAACGCGTGGAGGAGGAGGGGAGAAAGGAAGGGGGAGAGAGAGGTTTGAGAATACACAACAGCAAAGCAACAGCAGAAATTAAAAGGTATACAGACAGTGGAAGCAGCATAAGGTGACATTACAGAGGAAGGCCACCACACAAAAACCACTAACCCCCAAGAATCACTGGTTCACTAGGACTGCAGGAATGGGAATTTACCACTCCGGACTAGAGATAAAGCACAGAGAAGACAAAGGACAAAACAACTACATTAGCTTAGTATATACTGCATATAGTAACACACATTGAAACTGCAATGGGACTGACAGCCAAGGACACTTACACATTGTACACATTACAGTTCTCACATCTGTTATTAGATGCCTTAACAAACAGCTGCCAAAGATGGAGTGGAAGAAGAATTTATATTTGACAGTCATTTGGAGTGTTTGACACTACACTGTGATTTCTGGCAACAAAGACAAAATAGGAGATTTCTTTTCTTTTACTTAATGTGCAGTTTTCAGTTGTAGTTATCTATTTCAAGCTTATTAACCCATCCTTTAGTTTTAAAACATATTGGTTTCAACACTAGAAATAAGGAAAAAGAAAACAACAAAAAAATACCCAAATCAAAGAACAAAAAGAAATTTACAACCTTCCCTCTATAATATTAAATGAAAAACAAAATAAAACATGTTAAATAGTTCTTCTGTTTTTGTTTTTTTTTTTTTTACTCTGAAGTGTTATTTGATGTTGTAAAATTAGCCTCAGTTACACTGAGAAAAAAAATAAAGCAAAACAATATGCACCTAAGAAACTGCTCCTCGCGTCAATTAAATTGAGTTTTCTGTTTTTAAGCTCTTTTTGTAAAAGGCTTCCTGACCCATTTAAATTTGATGTGAGGCTATGCTTGTTAGTTTGGAGGTAACAAATTTTAAGTCCTGCAGCAAATGTTAATGAGGGCTTTTGTCTTAACTAACCAAGGAGACTGCAGCACCCCACTATAAACCAGTACGGAACACATTCTTTCCAAAAAACCCAGCCCACAAGCTGCATATTGTATGGAGACATTACAGATTAATAAATGATAGCACCATGGTTTTAGAAATTAAGTTAAATTTTCTGTAATTAACATTTAGTCCAACTTTTTAACATTCTAGTCACAGGCCAGAAATTAACTTTTTAAGAACCCAAATTATTTTATGTGCAAGTAAGAAAATCTTAACCATAAAAAGAGAATTAAACTCTGCATAAAATTCTAAAATACTATCCCCTATTTAAAGGAATTAGGAACAAAACCCCCTTTTCATTTGACTTAGTCAAACAGGGCACATTGTTTATGCTTGTCTCTTTTAATCTTGATCATATCAAGATCATTTTGAAGTAAAACCAATGGTTGTCACTTTAAAATCTCTTTACCACAACACTGAGTATTCTATGGCAGAGGCATACACATATTAAAGGCATCTTAATAAAGATGCAAAGGAAAAAACACACATCTTAGAAGAAGACAAAATGGCAGGCAACTGGTACTTCGACTCTCTGAAGGCAAAAATAAAAAAATATCTTTACATTAAAGAATAAGTCAAGTTAAAGAGAAAGGGAATGAAATGGGGACCATCATATTGAGATAATAAGCTGACCTGCTCAAATTCAAAGTGCTAGAATTAAAGGTCTAAATTAAAACATAGTCTATGCCTCAGAGTATAACACTGAACACAGTATGTGGTCATATTTCAATCCTCTTTCCGTTCCAGAGTCTGTGTAGTGTGAATGCCATTGCTGTACACAGGAAATGGAAGAGTGGAAAAAAGTCCTTCGGCAGTTGTGAACACATTCCCTGCAGGCATTTGGGTCAGACTGGCCCCGCTCACAGCACTTCCAAACGGTCCCGACATATTGAGTCGGTGAACGTGGTGGTAGAGCATTTCCATCGGTGTTTTAGGATCCAGCCCAAAGCTGGGGCTGTTAACATCAACAAAGTTAACAGCATGGGTGTTGGGGAGGAGGTTGCCCTGCATGGCTAAAGTAACTTCAGCTGGAGCATACCGAATAGTGCCAGTGGTGTAGACCCTCTGAGCAGCAGTGCTGGTCGCAGCAAGGGTTCCCGTTACCCTGTGAACCAAAGGAAGCACCACATTGCCTGCTTGTAACCTCTGAAGGGCTTCCAGATCCCCAGTGTACAACAAAGAGTTGGACGTTGTGGGACCTCCTGGATGTTTGTCCCTTGGAGATGCTGAAAGTGGGGGTGACAAAGGGTCAGAGGACACTGGAGCCAAGGCCGAGTTGGATGAGGTGCTGAACTGAGTTTTACGGCTGGCAGTATTTTCAGTCCCTGGTGGGGTGAGAACAGAGTCTGGAATGGAGACATGTAAACTACTGCTGGCTTGGGGGGAAGGGAAGTGCTCGGAGCTGGGGGGCTTGGTCATACTGTAGGGTGATTCATTCCTTGAGATTTCCCTGTTGGGTGGGTAATTCCAAATACTGCTATCATTATCAAAATTGATAGGTTCTGAGATTTCTGTTTTAATTTTGAGCACTGAGGCACTGTTTGGTGACGAGAGCAGCTGGGGCTGGTCCACCAAAGCTGAGTCAAGTCCATTTGGACTTGAGGTGCTTGACAGCCTTCTCCGGGTCATGCTGCCTCCCTTTTGCTTTTTTCTCCTCTTCTTCCTCTTCTGATGTTTGCTGGAAGACTGGGCATTTACTTCACCTGCACTGTCTGAGTCCTTGGCACTGTCGGAGGTCAGTGATTCACAGTTCTGCAACCGCAAGTCTGACTCACTCTCAACGTAGCGCTCCACTTTGATCTGCATAGAGCCAAGAGTGCCAAAACTGTCCTCAGGGGCCTTTTGATTCTCGAAGTCTGAGTTTTCAAAGCTGTCATCACTGTCCCTGCTGTCCTGGTTGCTGGAGCTGTTCCCATCCTCATTACAGTTCATTTCATTATCTGACTGATTTCCTGACTTTTTCCTGTCAGATTCAGGGTCTTCACTGTTTTCTGACTGGTTTCCTTTCTCATCTGACTTTGAGTTCTCATTGTCCTCTGGAGAAAATGAAAGTGAAACAAAGCATTAGCAATGGGAACATAATATTATAATCCAAGTCCAGATTTCTACCTACCAAGGCGATTGGATTTGCTTTAACCTTTTTTAGCAAAAGACGTTCTCTTCTGTAGTGCTGCATTTTTTTTCCACTGTTGTGTTGGGAGAGTTTTGATCACTGTGAATGTCTCTGACTCAGGACTGTTAATGCACTAGAAGCCTATGCTATGTGGCTGCACCTTGATTGAGGGGGCCTTTTCATCTGCTCACTGGACAAGAATCACGTTGACAGCTGTGAGCACAACGGCATTGTAGCCGTGCCATCCAAAGAGGAGTCAGTGAACAATCCCATTATCACTGTTATGTTCTGGTGATTGTTCTTTCACATCCATGTTCTCCTACAGTGGGCAGGCATTCATGTACTTACTATACAACTGTTTACTAATGAGGACTCTTGCACTCTCATCTCATTTTCCTCTCACCATTGCCACTTTTGAAGTGGCACAGAGTCTCTGGCTGCAGTGGAATTACTGCTGATTTCCTCCTGTGCGAGAGGAGAAGCAACTCGTGTATAAATCTGAATGAATGAATGAATAAACCAGTTAAAATGAATTAATAAACTGGTTTATTGTTAAAACAATTTTGCTATGTTGCTAGATTGTCTTATATTCTCCTGAAGGACAACAAATATAAAAAAATACAGAAAAAAAATATCAGCCAGTGAATTAAATTCTTGATTGATCCAAATCATCTAAAGACCATTGAAAATAGCACAGCACTGAGAAGCTGTCACTCTTCTTGCCTGAATTCACTTAATTATAATTCTAATACGGGTGAGATAAACACTCTAGCCCACTGGACTAGGAGAGCCAAAGCAGCTTTGAGACTGAATATGCTCCATTATCACACTATGTTTGAAAGGGTCACGGAAGGTTTCAGGAAACCCCGTCCTTTACAGACCAGCCAGAAATCTTTTGTTGCTTAATAAAAGACGTTTTTCACTCATCAGAGCCAAGTACTACCCTTTTCAATATCCTTGTTTTAGGTGGAGAGGGGAAGGATTGGTTTGCCTCTAAAGATATTGGTTACTTCTGGAGCCATGTCAATACCAAACTATTTCCCAGAAATGCTGAAGGTGGGTTTGACAGGAAAGCTGAGTGAGCATTCCAGGACACTGCACTTCACAGGTCACTTAGTGGGACTTTTGCTTGTGTGAGCACCAGCAGAGAGACCCTTCCTTTTGAAAAATAAAACCCATAGGAACTAAGTAGTAGCTGTAAGCCCTATGTCTCATGCAGCTTTTTGTTCCATCTAGGATTGAATTTGTCCTACAATTTTTTCTTCCTTTTTTTTTGAAGATGCTTTCTTTAAAGGCCATAGTTTCTAGCTGGGAAAGAGTGGTCCTAGAGTGAGGTGGTCGAAAGCTACACAATATTTGCCTGGGATTATATCACAGTTTAAACTGAACTTGTTGGTTTCATCCAAAATACTGTTCCAATTTAAGGTCCTTCGGCATTTCTATTTAATTCCTTTGTAATAAACAAGTCCCTGTGTCTTCTGTCTTCCAAGACTCCCAGACATCTCCTTCTGAGATGTACATATCTCTGCACCCTTGAATGCTGTCTTGCTCTGCATCAGCTTTAGAAGTCATGAATATACATGTACTTCTCATGTTCTCACCTGGAGAAAATTCCAGTAAATATGGGTAATGCAAACTGTTCTCCACATATGTGTTATTTGGCTATTTAGGAACAAGACAGCATAAAGGAAGCACTGGGAATGGATAAAGAAATCCCCAATGACAGTGGTCAGCAAGCCTGCACATTGACTTAAACCAAGCTGTCAAAGGAGAACAAATAAAAGCAAAAGATGAAAGAGAACAGCCATATAATATAGTATAGTATAATATGATATGATACAATATGATACAATATGATATATATGATATATATGATGTATGGTATATAATATAATATAATATAATATAATATAATATAATATAATATAATTATAATATCCTGATCCTCTTTTTGCTTTTTCTTGATTTATAGTACTGTGATCCATTTTCTAGAGACTGTTTTTGGTTGTTATCATAGACACAAGAGAAAAATCATATCCATCCATCCATCCATCCATCCATCTATCTACACACAACAGCTGGGTAACATGTTTACTTCTTGGGCTACAGGAAAACACACTTGTTTCAAGGCCAGATGATTTGCACCTGTGCCTAGGTAACCACTGTTAAAACTAACAGAGAATGTGTGAACCATCTGTGCACTGGACCATCTGTAGGACTAATTTACACAGAGAGCTTGACGAGCACACTCAGCTTTTAATAAAGTGCTGAATTCCCAGACTTAAAGAGCTTAGAAACAAGTTCTTGAACCCACACATTTTAATTAAATATAACTTTTAACCCAAGAAAACTCTCAATTTTTTCGATCTTCACTGCCCCCTAGTGAGACTCTTCAAGAATGTAGTTATACAGGGAAAAGAGTCATAAAGATTGACAGTAGAGATCTCTCTGTAGAATGTCTGCCTACTCTGGGAAGAGAAGAACTTGAATTATATTCAACAGTTGCAATCCCAAGTCCTTTGCACAAGGCACAGTACTTGTTCATAAGCACAGCTGGGAAATCAAATATTTAGTTTGGTGCTATGTAGGCAAGAACACATGAAGAAACTGAAGAGAAATTCTGAGGAAATGGAAATGCTAAGGTCATTAAAAGATTTTTCTAGTGTTTTTCAATTTAATTTCATATGATTTTTTTTTTGTTATAATGGAACAACCAACACTTGATAAGTAAAAGCAACTGGAAAGCTGACTGTGTGGCTTTCATGATATAAACCTCTTGTGGGTGTAAAGGCACACCATGTGTGTTACCTGAGTTGTCCTTTGAGTCTGATTCAGAGTCAGAGGTCTCTGAGGATTCTGAGGTTTTCTCTGGCAGATGAGGAAGTTGTGCAATATCCATTGGAGTGTCCTTGTACTCTGGGTTACTGAAGAGGATACAGCAAATATAAACAAAATTCGATGATTTGCAGTTTCATGATTTTTTCCTCTTTTCATATCAAAGTTCAGGAACAAAGAATATAAATAGGAAGAACAGCAGAGCAAACACAGAAACATATATTTTTAGCTTCAGAGCTTCACAGCAGGAATTTTGTGAAGGTTTATTTTAATACTGCAGTCAAATACTTTTATTGACCAGTTACTAAACCTTGTTTGATTCTAGTGAAGTTTTGGAGCTATCAAAGCATCCTCGCTGAAGTGAGACATCATGGCTTGTGTGATATCTAGCAGTAAAGATACACCATGTAATCATCCAACAACAGAATATCTTGATTTCGATCCCATTAGTGTGCCTGGGAGGACAGAGAGGGTGTTTTAACTTTTCCAATCTGTTTCTCTCCTACTGGCAATGTCTATTAGAGTTATCTCTGTAGAAATGTTCTCTATCAACCTCGCCAGAGTTCTTTCAATACTTGTTTTCTCAACGTTCCAGTTTTCCACATTTTAATCAAGCATATCATACATGAAGTTATTAAGAAGGTGCTCAGCTAGGGCTAAAGAGGTGACCACTGCTCCAAAGAATCTGGCCAAAAATTAGATAAAATAGGTTATATATTTTTAAACACTGCACACATACATCCACATCAGCAAGAAACCAAAAACAACCTCTCTAACTATGTGACAGATGCACATGTGCATGTTAAGATGCATATGTTAGGGATAAAGAACTGTCAACACACCCATTATAATCATATCTTCATCTGCTCATGTGGTGCTCACCTGTGACTTGTTAGCAATGAACATGACTGCAATCTAAAAAAGCTACGCTGCCAGAGAAATGGAAGAAAACCCCTACAACACTATGATTTTGCTTGGTTTGTACCTTTTAAAATGTGTTCCTTTCTAAAATGCATGCAAATGCAGGGGAACAGACATAGCTAAACGTAAGTGGTAGAGAATATTAAAAATAACAAAGTCATTAATAATTTTTCAATAGGTGAGCATTTCCATGCAGTTCAAATGCAAGTCTGGTAAAACAGAAAACCCACAGTCCTGCACAGAATATGAGGCAGCACTGGGGGTGCCTGACACACTATCACAACGACACTACGTTCATAATCAGCCTCTTAGAGAGTACTGTGAAAACTCAGAGTTCACACAGTTCACATTGAGATGCCATGTTACGATTATCATCTTTATGGCTTTGTCCTGACAAAGTGACTTTATTCTGTTGCATCCCAGGGCAGTCTCCAAATCTGCCCCCTCCAAGCAAAAGATGTTTGAGGGCTTTCACACTGTGAATAACAAGTTGCTAGAACAAGAACAGCATTAATCCTCCCTGTCACTATAATTAGTCTATCCTTTTACAGACAGCTGAATCATACTTTCTAATGCATGGAAATGTATACAGACCAGTACTCCTGCTAAGAGTAGACCTAATTATGCCTTGATCTGTTATTAAAATATTATTTGGACATTTGGATCTTTTGTGGATTCCAGTACAAGGAGAAATCTAAATTAAAAATACAAATTCAGTGAAGATGTTAGTATTTCTCTAACAGACCGGTGAATGGAATACACTAGAAAAATCAGGTTCTGGGAGGAAACTTGGGGAAGACCACACAGCTTTTCTTTTTTTGGTAGGTATATTCTGCTCATAGAGAAAATTCTTTTTTGGGATGTCTGTGGACTAGGTTCACCTATTGTCTAGAGAGCAGCAAAGGGGACAGAGGCAGCTGTTCATAATTCTTATGGATGACTTTTACAGCTAGAGCTGGAAATATGAGAACATTTCTGGGCATTTTGCAGCCCTGTTAAGGACCGGGGCAGTGAAGCTGTACTTCCAGTCCTGAATTGTCAGCCTTAAGCCAACCTCTTGAAATGCTGCGTTCTGCCTCACACTTGCAAAAAAGGGACAGGAAAAGGTAGCAGGGTAAGGATATATTCAGAAAAGTCTGTGCTCAATCATATCAGGCCAAAAAATTGCAAGTCCCAGTGAAAACTCCACTGCCACGCAAGGTTTTGCACAGTACCTCTTCAATGCTCTCCTGCCAGGGGTTGCTTCCTTCTCTTCCCCAAAAGGGGAATCAAAAGCGTTTCAGCATGCAAGTTTAGGCAGGCACAGTCTCTTCAGGGCTTGCTGGACTTGGCATAATAAGTCACAATCTAACCCCTAGACATCACTTTGAACTCTCATGGCATCAAAGGGAATGTAACAAACCATGACAAGCAACTTAAAAGGAGAACAGGCCAGAAAACGACAACTGCATTTCATGACAATCTCAAGGTTTCAAATTTTATTTGTTTGTTTGTTCTGCTTTGGAATGAAACAGAAAATCTCCCAAACTTATCGAACATTTTCACAAAACAGAATGTGTTGAAAGGTATTTTCAGATGGGAAAGGTCAGGTTTATAATTCACTGTCTCTCAGTGACTGTTGGTTTTCCCTTGAGCTCTGAAACCAGTCCTTTAAAAATACTTTGGCAAAACATGATTTCTCAGGGAACAGCCTTTCATTCAAGCCATTACTACTATCTCTATTTAAAATAATTCTAATAGCTTCAAATAGTATTTTGTAGTACTTTTATTTTTAAATCCCATCTTGCATTTTTCAGTGTGAATATTATCCAATGCTTATAGGAACAACCAAGTAGTTTGAGCCTTTTTTGTTCTGAGAAAGTTCCTTTCTCTGGAATGAACTGGCAAATTCCTTTCAGAGGTAACTTTTTTTGGCATACCAGCAGTTTGCTTCCCTGCATTTTTAATATCCAAATACAACAGTGCCAAACACTTCATACCAGATTTTATAACATAGCTACTGAAAGTTGGTGTGGATAATTTTTATCTTTGAGCTCAGATTGAGTAGATTTTAGGGCATGCAATGAAATGTTGGAGGGCTTATTTCAAGACTGAGGCAGCATAATAATTCAAGAATATTCTCATGTGCTGAGATGCCTCAATAGCTATAATGAAATGGCACGGTTTTTGACGTGGACTATATGAAAAGTTCTTCCTCTTAGCTTTCTCTGGTAGGCTGTTGTTTTTTCCCTAGACCTTTCACCAACAGACAAGCAACAGAGACAGCAGTTCAAGTGAGAGAAGTGCCTGGGAGACCTACCTAAGGAGGTAATTGACCCAAATGATATTCTTCTCACTTGCGTTCTTGGCGTTGACAGCTATGGTTGCACTAGATTGTATCCAGATATAACCTCCGTTCTTCTGCATCCAGCGGTAATACTTTGTTACACACTGACCCTTATTCAGCACTGACAGGAAAATACAAACAAAACACAAACAAGATAGAGTACATGTTAGAATTGTGGTAAAATTACCTTCATTGTACAACATGCCACAAGCGCAAGGAGAAGATACTTGGCTTCCTCTGGATTTAATGCCACTGAGATGACAAACAGGATCTGAAATTCAGTATAACAAGCTTCACGTTTTACAAGTTTTTAAAGTATAATTTTAATCTGCTTTTGGAAACTCAGGTGGAAGAAGAAAAGTAAAAAAAACCCCAAAACCAAAAATCTCTGTGGTTCTCGGAATACTTATTGCTGCGTGGACATTTCCAATGCACTCAATGTCAAACTGTAAAAAAAGAAAAGGAAAAAAAAAGAGGCAAATTTATATGTGATTTATTCATAGCTCCTAGGTAGACCTCTTTGAGATTCTGGATATTTGAAAGGTTTGGGAAGATACTCTACCCCTGCTGCTTTGATCATTTCTCCTCATTGCAGGCGATATCAACCACTGAACTTATACATCTGTTTCTTTGATCTTGTCAAACAGAATTTACAGTTCTCAGATGAACCAAATCTCCACTGGTCAGTAGGGGAAAAGTCTTTGGAGAATTTACTTTCTACCAAAGCAAAGTAAATCCACCAACAGGCTGAGAAAGAGGCCTAAGGGAGGCACAGAATGGCTTGGTTAGAGCCAAAGAGTGACAGCTCCCTCCGATGCTTGAAATATGCTAGGAGACAGAGGAAGAGGTAAAAGCAATCAGTAACGTGAAACGGTGCTATTAAATGCTCACAGCAAGATGGCTTAAAAATACAGATGTTTAAAGTAATACTTCAGACAAAATATTGCCAAGTTGGAACGGATTTGTTTTGTATCTGATTCTTCCGTGTCAGGAGAAGGGAACGAAAGGAAAATCTTTCAGTGGAAGGGAGCAGAAGGGTTTTAGAAAACCTGTAAACTACACAAAATCTGGGCACGGTTGTTGCTGGAGCCCTTTTCTTCCCTGCCTGCCTCCCAATTCCCACAAAGCTTCGTGCACTAGAGGGCAGTGTGCCTTCACAGTCACCGCCTGCTTTTGTCATGTCCTTGTCTCCGTCTGCGAAAATGAAAAACCTCTAACTGCTGTAATAAATTTGGCTAAATTAGCTGCTAAATGGTTATCTCAAGTAATATGTATTTGCATTAATCATCTTGCTCTAAACCAGAACAAGCCAGAGTCCTAAAGACGTAGTAAATTCATATTGTCCATTTAATTACGGCTAATAAGTGCTTCATATACAATAGTTTCATGAAGTACATTTTCTTTTTTTTTTCTTTTTTTTTTTTTCTTTTTTTCTTTTTTTTTTGGTAGAGAGGAAAGAAAAAAGTCACTTTGGAAAAGGGTAAGTATTTAAGGCAGTTAAAATTCCTACCATAAATGTGACAAATGACACTTTGGAGCTTTCAAGTTAACCAAACGTCTATAGCCCCAATTATATATATGAATGTATCTATATCTAAATCCGTGTACAGCAGATAGCTACAGGAAAAGATGTTTACAAAGGCAGTCTTACAAACAGTGATGTTTCTTTACATTGGAGGGATCCCCCAACGCCCACTGCAATTTTTCAACTACTAGAGAAAAATATGCATGTAAAATAGTGCCATGTAAAGTGAATGTAAAGCGCAAGTTTTGTTCAGCTCTAATATAAATAAATATTTGTATCTGGGTCTTGTTTTTTTCAGCAGCCTCTAGTGAACTAAGTTTGCTACTAGCAGACATCAATATTTCCCCTAAATTTTTACTTCTGTATTTCAAGCTCTACATATTCTACTATGATAATTCATTGTCTTCAAAACCTCATTATACAGCAGAATAAAGATAAAATATGAACAACTGACTACACAGCATTTCTGTCAAACCAATATTGTAAGCCACTTTAGAAAACAATCTCACATAAATTAGCCCAACTTTATCAGTTATGAAGAATAAGGGAAGAAAAGCACTGCTGTAAGTTTTGATTATGGTAGGCATTTCCATTTCAGTAAAGCAGGACATTCAAAATACTCTGCTTACAGCTGAGTGTAAACCCGATGTGCACACAAGTGTGGAGTGGTACTATCTCTCTTCTGGAAACATGAATACCCACAGTTGCATGCAGAAGCTAGTAAAATCTGTCTGCACTTGTACCTGCTACATAAACCACTGTCTTCCTTGGAAAAGTTTTTATCTAGGGAGTTTACCATGCTACACAGATGCCAAAGGACAGCTGTCCACATACACATTTGAAAATCAAAGTACCAGGTGAGTCACTAGCCAGGGGCTGAAGGACACACTGCAGTTCTGCATAGTGATAGTTATAAGGACCTAGATTCTCCAGCTCTTTTGCTCATCCTAGACAAGTCCTTCATCCTTCAGTAACTTTTATATTGGTTGTTGCACTGCTGGAAAAGTCTGTGTCATAGACTGAACAGAGCATTCATTTCAGAACTATGGAAAAGAGGAAAAGAAGCCTGCTTTCTCACAAATGAGAATTCACTGCATCAGAGCTATATACAAACCATATACACTCAGAGTTCAGGCTCCCAAGTACAAAGAATACATCCAAAGAATGTCTGAAATACTGTATTAAAAATGAACTTTCCATAAAGTTCATCTACCTGCAAATTCCCACTCTATTTTTGGCCAGCTCAGAAATACTACCAGATAGACAGAATTTTCTTTGCTGCATCTGTCTAAAGCACATTTCATATAAGAGATTTGTGGACCACGCTCTGAAGGAAGTCCCGCGATCCAATATAAAAATTCTCTCTATAAAGAGATTCTTTGGCAGGCAAGCTGCACTGTGCTGCTAAATCTGGTTCTTACCTCCTCTGAGAGTTCACTAGGCACCCCCAAGTCAGTTTTGAAAATTCACAGTATACCTTGGAAAGAAATTTCTAAATGTGAGGAAAGAAAATAATGAAAAAAATTTTGAAATGTTTTCTAATTTACAGTAATTTTTTTACTGCTCCATTGTCAACCTGCAACTTAGAAACTAGATGAGAATTTTGAGGCAAAAAAGACAATTAGAAAGAGGCATCAGGGAGGGAAACTATCCCAGTTTATTGATAACCTAGTGTTACTGAGTAAAAGCCCTGTTTCATTTTAAAGATCTTCAGTTTGCACGTATAATAAAGTTACTAATTTTGAGAAGAAATGAAAGTAAAGAATCACTCCACTCTAAGGTCTGATTGTGAAGTTATGTTTTCTAACTAGCAACAGACCACACATTTCAGTTTAGCATAAGCTTATGAAAATGTAATGCCATGCAGGTTACATCCTGAATTTCCAGGATGTTTTGTTTTCATGTAAATCTCTCACTCAGTGAGGAGCAGTGCAGATCATTTTATATTTCTATTTGTGTTATACATGGAGTGCCCAGTATGGCAGACAAGGTGAGACTTGTGAGCACATTGGTGGGATGGCACATGTGACGGGATTGCACAGGATTGGGTTATGTAATTTATTAACATACACACACACACAGAAACCCTTTAAGCAAAGGGACTAACTGAGGGTTAATGTTTTAAAATTGGTGACCTTTATGTCAGCTGCACAGATACATTCCCTAAAATGGTGGATGCTAAACCTGATTAAAATTTGCTGAAATGTTACCTAGTTCCTCAATTTGAATTCAGTGGTTGGCATGCAAGAAGTGCACAGTATGTCATGCTAAGAAATAAAAAAAAAAACAAACCCTCACTTATTTCTCAAAGTATGAATATATTGCTGTGTACACAGTTCCCAACAGAGGGATTTCAGTTTTCCTTGGTAGCTTTGTGCACAGCAATATTCTTGTAGCGGTGGAATGAAGGAGGGGGAAAAAGAAGAAACAGTCAGTGTTCTTCGCAGGAACCTATTTCAGTTAGAAAATTAAAATAAATCAGTACAAGTTTGTCTTCAGAAATATGGTTACAAATAGAAAAAGAACATAGTTTCTTCCTGTAAGGCTGTTCTGAGAAATCAAAGCCAAAGCTTCTAAATAGTGAGTTGTGTTTTAAAAGAAGGAAGTAGCTTAATTCAGTTTGAAGAGGAGATGAAGAAATTGTGTATCAAAAGCAGTCTTTTAGCAAAGTCTCTTACAAAAGGACATTTTACTCATGTGCATATGCATTTAAAAGCTACACTATATTGCGTATTCAGGTAAGTATTGAGTAAATAGGAAATGATGAGATCATCTTACATATTCACACAGCTTCACAAAGAGGCTCTTTATAATTGGTGAAAATATTGAGGTTACATCTGCTGTGCTATTCACCCTTCTCCTTGAAATACCTTTATCAATGGCTGGATGGTATTGATACTGAACTCCTCTCATGGTAAACTTATAAGAATATTTTTAATTTACTGCACGAGGATGAAATTGCCGCACTTAATACTACAGTTGGATACTTAGCTGCAGCCACAAGTACTCTTTCTACATTCACAAAACTGGCAGACGAAACATGAAAAGGAATACTGACTCTTTAATCTCCACTTCTCCACCTAAGGCCCAAGGCAAGCTGACAGGGTAACTTCGTTCTGGAAACAGAGGGGTTTTTATTTTTTTTAATTCTGGATTACTTTTTCTTCTGCTTTTGAAAACTGTGGGCTATAGGGGAATGAACCTGACATAGATTTAAAACAAGAATGAGTTTCTTTATCTGAAAAGTTATAGTCCTTGATGCTTACAGGAAGGTCATTTTCAAAACCCACAGGAAAAATAGCATCACAGCCAGAAAGAGTGCATTAAGTGCCTTATTTGCTTGTAACAGAGATAGTTTTCCATTTATAACAGCTCCGAGGATCAAGTGAGTCTTTGATGTTGTAAGGACTTTCCTATAGATTTTGCAATTAGTGAGCTAGATGTTTTAAATAGTGGGTATGCCCAAATTGGATTTTAGCAATGAAAAATATTTAGCAATGTTAAATGATGCTTGCTACAGAATTAGGAGCTAAATGATAGGAGACTTGTAGACATGCGGTGAGGAATCATACGTCAGCTACGTAATTCTCCACAAACAGTTCTATTTTGGATCTGCTCTAGGGTAGAGTGAGGAGGAGGGGATTAAGCCTGGACAGTATACAAATGCACTGTCTACCTACCAGACCAGAAGCAAGGCTTTCAGAGAAGACTGCCTGGTAAAGAATGCCACCTTCCCATCACAAGAGTCCCTGTGGGTCATGCTGCTCTACCTCTCTTCACTGCATACAGCTCCTTACCAGCCCTGTCTGACTATCTCAACAGAGCTGTTCTAAGAAAAATACAAAGCTGATAAGTTTTAAGGAAATACTGGTTCTGTGAGGCTTTAGAAAGCTGCATTTTACTCACAGCAAATGGCAGCAGAAAGCCCTGAGCGCTGGACAGAGAATATCTTTTTTAGCATAGGGTAGAATGCAATCTATCGTGTCAATACCACTGACCGAGACCTGGCTCCTACTGTGATATGAATATCAGAGAGTAATAGTTGAAGGTTTATAAACATAAATTCATCTTTTCTTACCATAAGCAGGAAGTAGCAGATCAGGACCATGAAAGAAAACTGTACCTCACTATTCAAACTCCTACCTAACTTCTTCATTCACCTGGGATATTTTTTTAAGCACCTACAGTCACTATAAAAATGGTAAGTATGGCAATCAATTCACTGCTTACTTTCCAATATGAAATACTGCTTAATCTTCTTGTGTAGGGATGTTACATACATAAATATGTGATAAATTAGGAAAAATTAAGTATCAACAACCTTGCAGAAAAAAATAAAGAACCTTTATCAAGCATTTAGAAAAATTTGAAACCTTAAGAATGTTTAAAAACTTAAGTAATACTTTTTCTGCCTCTTTACAGAAAAGCAAAAGTTAAAGGTGGTCTGAGTTAAACTATTAAAAAATGTGGATTCATATTAGGATCAAAGTTTGTAGCTTCCCAAATACAGTGAAGAAGGCCTTGCATGCTGTATGTGAAAATTATCTCAGACTAGGACCAGAAATTTTGTTTAAAATCAATTCCATGTTTTCAGTTTACATGACATCGGTTCACAGCAGCAGTGCAAATTTATTAAAACTGAGCAAAGACAGAAAATAGTGTTTCCCAGCACTATGGAAACCATCATCTCCTACTTGAACAACAGATGCACTTTTCTTCCCCTCTTCTTTTCATGATTATTATAACATACCATTTTCCCATGGCCCGACATCTGAAATGACAACTTTATAATTACGCATAACCATGAATATTAACAAGACATTATTATATAGTTCTAGGTAAAATGTTTATTTCAAAACATTATGTAGGTATTGATCAAATGGAATGCAAGTATTGCTAGAGGCACTATTCAATGGAAGCTTATGGCATGCATATTAAAAAACTGTTCTGTGGTTTCTATAGATAAAATTAATGTAAATAAATGATATCAGTTTATTTTATGACAGATTAGGTTGAAAAAAAGAGCAGCAGATTTTTCTACCTAGGATTCTCTAGGATTTCTTCTCTCTTTCTTAACTTTTTTCCCCCCTCATGATTTGTCTCTCTCCCCATGACTTCAATCCTGCCATAAAGTGATTTTCTTCTGTTAATATTGAAACGGTCGTTTAGAAACCCAAGCCTGCTTTGAACACCAACTTCAGACAGAACTTCCATTATCATTAATGAACTCTCTGTTCAAACTGCAGGGGAAAATGAAATCCCAGATCCAAATTTTGCCCTTAGCTACTAAAACTCAACATCAGAGGAGAAATTTGGCCCTGCTTGCTCAAGAAACTGAAATCTGTCCTCCATCTCTCCACTAACATTAATGTCCATCATATGACAACCTATGTAAGATTAATGATTTTAGAATATAACCCTTTCCATGCCAAATGTATCTGCATACTATACATAACTACATCTCCCAAAAATAGGAAAAGAGACTGAAGATTCATGGAAACAGATTGTCAGCAATATTAATTTTATCTCTGAATTACCTAGGTTAAAGATGGTCTGTTTCAAGGGACAGGAACCCTTTAAACATGCTTTAATTTCTGGGATAAGGGTCCCTGTTTGGGTTCTTGGGCTGAGTGAAATGAGTGATTTCCTCAGGCTAATCTCTAGAGGAAAGGCATCTGGAGCACAGTGTCATGGTGGTATGGCACAGCCAAATGTTCAAACTCCCTCTAACCACCACAAAGATTCATCACTGTCTCATATCTGACAGCAGATGTTTTGAAACATACCATCCCTTTATATCAGATGACTTTAAAAAAATCCCAAAGATTTCCACCTTTGTCCACAGGCCTTAAAAAGATAGCTTAGTGTTAACAAAAAAACCCCCAAACACAACTTTTAAAATTAAAAATAAAAGAATAATTGGATTAATTATGTATCTTGTGATCTGAGATGCAATACTTAGCAACCTATGGACATTGGGTTAAAAGGCTTCAGGTGTTTTGAAGGACATTCCCAAAAGACTGAGGCAAAGTCCTGTACCAGCCCACTCACTTTATAGGTTATCAGACATCAAAACCAACATGGACCCACCACATGACACATGGATGGCAAAGCCTCAGGTGATTTATGCAGGTTCTTTCAAAGGAGTGCTAATGAGACCTACTGTCACACATTTGATATGTGCCACACAGTTTACTGATACTGTTTTCGTATCCTTACAGCTTTGAAAACTGTCTCCCTTAGACACACAAGGTCAGCAGTCCAGACCTTTGAAAAAGAAAAAGAAGAGAAATAGCCCACAGCACTAGCAGATTTCTAAATCCTGGGAAAATCTGTAAGTTTCATCATACCTTCATAGTGACAGTTTAGGATGGGGTATCTCACAGCCTAGTAAACTACAAACAAAATCCTCAATCCATTCTTGGATTTTCAATGGGGCAACACACTTTCTGATTTAGACTACAAGGTGATGGAAATTTCTGGTCTCAATAAACTTGGAGAGAACCTCAGGAATGAAAGCAGGAAGATATGTGACTGAAGTACTTTTGTCCTTTTTGAAAATGGCATACATTTACACCCTCTAGCAACAAGCACAGAAATAGTTTGGTGGACAGAATGAAGGTGAAGGTACTCGACATGTACAATAATATCCTTTATTCCCATGGCTTTTCAAGTTAACATATGCTTCTGCAATTTACCACAAGAATAATATCAAAATATAAATTCCTTTTTGGGGTTGGAAATTTTGAGCACAAAAGGACTTAAAAAAACCCTCAGAAAATTAACAGAGAAACTGGAAAACACAGAGGTTACCAGCAGAAGTCAGAGCTCAACCTTCACTCTATGACCCTTTAATGCAGCATGTATTTATACAGCTGGTATTATGTACACTTTTAAGGTCAAAATAAGACATTTTGGGTGCAAATTTCAACTAACTATGAGCTATGGAAGACACAAAGTCTACAAACTGAAATGGGAGTGCACTAAATCAGTATTGCATTAGATTTAATTTGAAGATGAAATAGCATCAGGAATTAAGTTAAAGGGTTACTGATGCAAACAATATCTGAGGCATCTTGCAAAATAACTGTATATTGCTAAGCTACAGAAAGCAAAATTCTTCAACTAAGTTTAGCAGGTAATGATTTAAATAGCTTAAAGATTTATCTTTGTAGGGTTTTTTGGTTTGCTTACTATCCTAAAGATTGGATTCTCCTGATAAACACTTAACTACTTTACATACAGAAAGCATTTGTCCAATATAAAAAAAATTTGCATTTGAAAAACTGAGGCACAAAATATCACAAAGATTGGAAATTTCCTGGGATTAAAAATGATGTCTGAGTATTTTTGTGGTTAATGGAAAATTAAACCACCAAATATTACAATAGTAACAACTATCGTCCACGCACAAAAGTGTAAGTATCACCTGTCAAGAAATGAGGCAGCCATGAGTTAACAGAGAATAAAACAAGAGTACAAGGCACACATAATTGCACACTACAGACTGTTTTTTCCCTTCTTCTAAATAAGCTAGACAGACCAATATCTCTTGTAAACCAAAGAAGAATTTGCAGGAGCAAGCACATCTTCAGGATTTCAAAGCACAGCTAAAAGACATGACAATACACACTCTTGGGTAGGTGTACATCTCTCAAGATTCATTAGGACTGAAAAACAAACACTAGGCATTTGCTAAAACCAAAGTCCATGATCCCTTTTTGCCCTGTATGAAAATAAAAACCATTTTCTTTACATGATTCCATTTCTTCCAGTTTGTCATCTCCTGTTCCCTCATCTTTCTGTATCACCACTATCTTCAGCCAAAAGGACTAAAGGGTGCCAGTGTCCAGCACAGAAATCTTTGCAGGACCGTACTATGGGCAGAGAGAAAGATTGTGCAGGTAGTCAGACCAGCACTTCTGCAATACTGTGAAAACAGCATACACTAGGTTGTCACCACAGTGCCAACTGGGCTTAGTTTAAGAAACAGCTAAACCCCTGACATTCTATCAGCCTAATTTAGAATCAATCTTGCTTTCCAGCAATGATAATAAACTTGTACAAACATGAGATTCATTTGTATATTTTAGCATTTTATTTCAGTCCCGGAATGTAAAACCTGACATTGGAATCAGTTTGATTTTTTTGGTTATTGAAGATATTAAGCTCTACAAGAGCATTGAAATTTCGATCTGATTAGGATAAAAATTCCTCAGGATCAAAACACTTCTTTTTTTCCCCCTACAGTTTTACTAATTGTGAGCTACTTGACATTGCAGAGTTATTCCACAGCATGATAGCAAAATATGTGAAGTATTTTACTGTTAGAAATTATCAACTCATTCTATTTGTTTTTCATGTGTTTGAGGTTATTAAGAGAATAAAAAATTATAACTGATGTGCATAAGTTAAAAGGGTTAATTCAACTACAGCTGGTAGGCTAAACCACTAAGTAATATTTTGTAGAGCAATAGATTTTTTTCAACTGAACATACATAAAAGAAAGCATGAATATATAACTGATTTAAAAGCAGACTGAGGGGGTAATATTCCTTGAAAAATAGGGGAGCTGTGAAAAAGGTGAATGTGGAATAGTTTATTTTCAGAAAGACTGGATTATTCTAACCACTGGAAACCAGATAAAGTAGATGAGAGGGAGTGCTACCAAACATACTCATCAGAGACCTTTGCTTTATGGGAAATGAACTGCCCTGGCTCACTGTTCCTGAGGAATTGTATTTCTTATGGCTGTAAATCAAATCCTGAAGAAAGAGGATGATATTTTTCTAAGCAATAGCTGATGACAATAGTATCTTTCTTGTCAGAGCCGGGTTTCTGAATTTAGACCTCAATTAGGATTCCAAAATGAAAAAGCACACATTATATACCAATACCAATTGGTATGTGCTTGTGACAGTGCTCTTGCAAACAATATATTAATTTTGAAATGGTGGCATGTTATCATATATTTGCCCAAAAGTATATTCATGGTTGCCTTCAGAGGTCTTGACTTTTATTCTTCCTTGCTGCTTTCTTAATGACTTCATTGAACAGTAACATCGAATACTTGATGTTCAATGAAGATCATTAATTTTTTACAATTAAATAGAAGATGCATACTCCTACAGCATATGACATCCACTCATTCTTAGCATGAAATGAATTTCTTAAAAAAGGGCTGTTACAGACTGCTGAATGATAGCAGTGTCAAAAAAAGCACAGCATCATACTCCCCACAGCTGGAATTGCCCTTGCTGCATTCTACAGAGTGCAAAGACCTGATACAACAGTAATTTGATTGATCTGTTTGATTTCTGGTGTTGATTTGACATCAAATATATATCCTGCTAGCTTTAAGATCTTTGTCACTGATGTTGTAAGAGCACGGGCAGTTCTACTCATTCAGGGACTCATGGCTTGGTGAAAGTGCACAATCTGCCCTGTGGTTGACACACAGCTCAGTCCTGCAATGCTTTTATGCAGCAGTAAGTAAATAGAGAGGATCCTATCACCTTCCCCATCCTTACAAGTGGTAAAGCAGAACTAGGCCATGAGGGGTCTTTCTAGGGTGTTAGTTCTAGATGCATAATTGTGAAACAAAACATTCAGTTACAGCTCTTTCATGCCACGTAACCTAATGAAAAGCTCTGTTACAGAACTGGGATTAGAGACTCTGTGCCAGGGTACAGCCAGACCTGTAATTTTTGAGGGTTTGGTTGAAACAAGAGTTGTTTCAGCTTAGCCAGTTTCTGTGGATTGGCTGAACCAACAGCTGGGCCATGATGCTGGATGTGTAACAGGCTGTTAGAACATTTTAACTATGATCTCTGTGAGAGAGACTTGATTTATGGTAAGTGATATCTGTCATGATTCTACCAGCAACAAGGTGAAGATGAAAAAATGAGAAGATTCCCAAACTCCTGAAAAAATGAAGCATTTTAAAACAGGAAAAAGCTTAATAAGGTAGAATTGTAGCACCAAAAAATTGGCTGATAGATTTGTGAAAAAGCATGATCATTCAAAATTTGAATGAAACACAATAGAAACAACTAGCATAAACTTTTATTTTTGTTTGGAAAAGATGATGTTTCAATAGCTTATGTTATCATGCCATGTATAATGGAGCTGCTATAAATGCAGGCATATGCACAGTTAGAGTATGAATGTTGTTTTATTAATTCACAAGGGCATAAAGGCATAACTAACATACATCTCTTAATAGAAATTTTGAACCTAATGGAATTTTTGCAATTTACTTCACTGCACTCAGAATTTAAGTCCACAAAAAAAAATCAGTTTTTTAGGGCATAACCCCCATGTCCATTGAAGCCAATGAAAGCTTTTCTGGTGACCATAGCTGACCTTTCATTAGGGCAGTAGTTCCTTTATGAAAGCCTGTTGTCACTACTATAGTCTTGCAGACCTTCTTCACAATTATATTCGTTATGGTCACATTCCTGAGACTGCATTTGTCTTCTTTTATCTGAAACAGAGCTAACAAGGCCTGCTTTTCTAAGTTTCTAATTGGCTGCCATGATCTGAAGCCATCAACAGCCCTCTTGATTTTTTTTTTTCTGTGTAATTTTGTGCAACGTTTTCTTCTTTGCTTGTTTTCCTCTTTGATGTCTTTGAATGTCTTGGATGAGAAAGAAGGATGTAGTGGTCTTACCTTTTCCTTATATGTTACCAGGAAATAGGCAGAATAGCAGTTTTACTTGCTAAAATCTACAACTGCAATTTGGATTTCTTCTTGTTTTAATAATTAAAAAATATTTTATCTCCTTTAAAAATAAACCAAGATTTTTGATTGCATTCTCCATCAAACACAACCTTTTCAGTTTGCTACTTTCTCAGGTCCTGCTTTGTTTTCTCACTAGTGCTTTCCATCCATTACTTTAGCTACCAGGTCCTCTTCAAAATATTTCATAAATCTGCCTTTTGTTTGTTTGTTTTCTGTTTGTTTTTCATTGTGCTCTCAAGCAGTTATTTCCTATGATTTAATGGCAAATGTCCTGTGCTCTCTATTTTGGGGAACGAGTTCTGCTGCGTTCCATTTTCCACAGACAGTGTTTGCCAGTTCATGAATTTTAATTCTAGTTTTACTAAACCAGGAAGATTTTTTCTTTCTAGTTTGGTTTGAATTTGATTTTATAGGATTGACAAGTTGCTGTGAAGTATTTTGGGGTTCTCCAATTTTTTTCTCTCAGTTTATATACAATTTTTGTATATAACAAAATAGAAGTTGAACATCTCTCTGGGCAAAGATATGAACCATTTTGGCTTCTGCAGAACTAATAGCTGGCAGATGTTCTTCCCCTGTTACTCCCAAGACTAATTTAAACTTGAAGATCTTTCACAGAGAGCATGAGTTTGATCATGGAATGACAAATGCAAAGTCCTGTATCTGGGATGGACAGGTATGTTACAGGCTTGGGACTGACTGGCTGGGTTGAAGCTTTGTGAAAAGGGAGCTGTGCTGGGCACTACACTAAGCATGAATCAGCAGGGCTGTACTAAAAATGTACAGCCAGCAGAGCACAGCAAGTCATTATGCCCTTTCACTCGTCACTCTTTAAATTGCATCTGGAATCTAATTTTAGGCTCCTACCATGGGATATATATTGATAAACTTCAGTGATCTCAGAAGAGGTCTGTCAAGACACCCAGGGGCTGGTGTACATATTCTGTGAGGAAAGCTGTGGAACCAAGCTTGTTTAGCCTGAAGATGAGGTGACTTCAGGAGAACCTAGCAGCATATCTGCAAGCAGGATACTGCAAAGATGGAGCCATGAACTGCACTAGCACACGGGGAAATTCCAACCAGATAGGAGGTAAAAAACACCCACAACCACTGTGAGGATAACTGACACTTATTAAGGTAATTGGAACAAGTCACTCAGAGAAGCTGTGGAGAATCTGAAGTTTTTCAACATCAACTAGACAAAGTACTAAAAATTTTACTTTGAATTAGTATTGATCCTGTTTTGAGCATTAGGTGGAACTAGATGATATCCCAGCGTTCCTTCCAACCTAAATGATTCTATGACCATCTTGTTCCTATAAGGCAAGAAAACAAATACACATAAAAGAGGTAACCAGCCCCATCTATTGAAAAAAAAAAACCAAATAGCCTAGCAAGAATAATTATGCTATAGCCATGCAGCCAGGTTTGTGAACCCTGCTATGCTGGATGTTGATAGTGGGAGAAATCCCGGTGTTTGTAAAGTTTGAATCCCACCAGCTAAACTGGACTTACAGTGAGAGCAGGAACACAGTAAGTTGAAGTGATTTTCTAGAAGTCATTCCTGTCTTCAGGGTCTCCTGAGTCTTAGTCCAGTGCTTATATACTGGACCATACTGCACTCATACTCTCTGCATAGATCTTGAATTTTTCTGAAGATGAATGTTTCATAAAACATATCCTATTTCAGAGAGAAGTGGTCATTCAAAAGATTAAGGTCTTTTTCAAATGGGATGTTCATCTATGCCAGGTGGTATGGTAAATCTGAGTCATAAATATCTTTTATTTCCCTGGTCAGATAGTGCAGTGAAAGTGCAACTTGTCATTTTTGACTTCCAGTTTTGAGAGCAAGAATCTGAATTTTCTCCTTCATTTCTCAGCAACTGATATATTCTCCTGGAATTAAATGCTTAAAATTCAAATGATACAAAATTACTTTGTTTATACCTTTGGATAGTTGAATTTATTTTTTTTCTTCAGAAATATATCTAACCTGATCTTATGACAAATACACTTTACATTCTAGAAACTTCTGAAATCTTTACACAGCCTAATACTGCTGATGGCTGCCTTATGTTGTCATAGAAGCTGTCCCTATTCTCCTGCTTTCTGATCAGTTATCCTCCTATCTTCCCTTGCAGATCAAGCAAGGTAATTTAGGATGGAACATTTTTTTCTGCCTTCTAGTGTAGTCATATGGTTTTGTAAAATCTAATTAAATGTGGCTGCGTTTGGGCTGCTGCCCTTTCATTAGGAAATGCTAGTAGGACATGATGCAGGGGGAGCAGAGTTATTCAGATTTGTGTCTCTGAATTTAAGAAGCAGTTCGCAGATCGTCTTCTGAATTAAGAAAAACACCAAAGTCAATCATAAACGCAGTCAGTCACTGAAACTTCCAAAGAATTATCTGGCTTCACTGCAGGCACAGATAAATTAGAGATTATGGGCATAAGTCTTTTTTCGCACAAGGGTAAATCAGGAGCCCCATCACTGAAGTCAACAGATCTCAACAAGAAAAGAATTAGGCCCTATGGCTTTTAATAAGAGGAATACAAAGAGTTTAATTACAAGGAATCAGGCTGATCCTCCCTTCCCCCATACACAGACGTTGCATATGTTTTCTGGTAAGGTTTGTCTCTTGCAACATTTTTGTACTTCTGTTATCCCAATCAGATACCACCAGTGGGCATATAACAGGGACTGAGATGCTGTAAGGATGGGGGCCATTTAAATATTAACAGATGGGCTGGTTAAAGCACTAGTAGAGCTGTAGCTCAGTTCTGTATGAAAAACCCGGTGAAATTCCAGTTATGCTGCAGTTTTTGTCCTCCATGTTATGACTCAGAAAAATGCAAAATCCTCAAAGAGGAGTTCCCATTCTGGGCCAGGGAGGGAGTTTCTCACGTGACCAGTACTTTAAGGATTAAAATAATGCATAGCATGTGTAAATTAACAGCTGCTGGAAATTCAAGTAATACAAATATAATGCTTTATTTCCACATATTTAAATGATCTTATATGTCTAGAAAAAGACTTGAAAATAAATCACACAAAGAATGACATTTAAGCCATCCTCTATGAAAACCTCTGACAAAAAAAAAAAAAAGCAGGTGCAAGATGAAGATCTCACTTGTGGAATATAAATAGTAGTTTAGGAGCAATCAGCTGTTGTACCAGATTATTTTGACAAAAATGGAAGTACTTACAGTCTAAGTGACTATGTCTAATGCCTTCCACATCTTCAGCATGAATGAAGTGGTAACATCTCTTTCCTACAATATCTACAGGGGTCAGATCCATGTAATCACTAATCCTAAAAAGGAAAAAGAACATACAGCCTATAATTCAAGAAAGAAAAGAACAAAAGAATTGTCAAATGACTCAGAAAGTGAAATCTGCTAAAAAGTTTTTTCAGCATTATACCATTTGAATGAAATATCTGTACAAATGAGACAAGGCCTTAGAGGAAAAAAAAAAAGAACTAATTCTTTTTAAAGAAACCTGGAAATTATTTTATCCATTTAACTAAGTGGAAAATTAAATTCTAGTGCATATTCTCCGTGTAGCATAACACCAGGACAATATAATTCCATGAAATTGTAAAGCATTAGCAACAATCCAAAATCCTCATTAAAAGACTAAGATGATTCAAGGTTACATAATAAAGTAGAAACATGTTATGTTTATACCAAATGATTAGAGACACATTTCATTTCAACAGATTGGTCTTCTATTGGGTATATTCATGAAAAAGCTCTTCAACCATTTCTTGGCACCAAGTCCAAACTCATATTTCAAGGGATATAATTTAAATGCTGAGACACACAGATGCCTCAGGGTGTTATCTTTTTTAGTCTAATTCATTTGGGAGCTCAGCTTTCACTCTGGACCCTTTCAACTGGGACTTTGTTGTTTATTGCACATAGAAACTTTAAAATCGATTCTGCAGACCTTTGTGTGCATGTGTCTGTGTCTGTGTGTGTCTGTGTGCGTGTGTAAACTAGTATCATGGAGAGTCAATGTGTCAACGTCCTTAAACACAGTACAGAAATTAAAAAGAAAATTGGGAAATGCCTTGCTCACACAAGCATTTGAAACTATGTCTGTTTTCTAGACCTAGAGTATTTTTTTTAGGGTTTGAAATAATCTGCAATGATTGTGGTGCATTCTATGATAGGATCAGGGAGAGGAAATCCCACCCTGCCAGCCTAGTAGAAAGGGACAATCTCCAGGCAGGCCATTATCCTCTGGTCATGTAAAACATATGCATGGGCTTGTTTTTGAGCAGTTCAATGGTTCCACTGACTTACAGGACTGTTAACATGACTGAAATTTAAAGGTAGGCTTGTGGTACAGTGTTTTGCTGAATTTGCTGAAATTGTGACCATGTTTTAGGCTTGAGGCTGGCTACACATGACTTCTTTCTGCTTATCTGAAGGAACTACTGACAACCACTGTCATGGCCAACAAGCCAAACCTCTTCCATGTGCTTATTTCCTTTTGGGCACATATTAGCAGATGTGGTATCAGAGTCCACATTAAACTGGCTATTGTCTCTATAAAAATGGTCTCAAATAACAGTTAATTCTGAAAACATACAGATTGATCATGAATTCTAGAAGAAGTCTTTTTATTTTGCTTTTAGTTATTTGTCACCCTCTGAGATGATTTTTCCTCTGCAGGTGCTTTTCCCACTCCACAGACTAATAAATCCTAGATTGTTTTAGATGGTGAATCTTAGATGACACAAATCCTACATTTGCAAAATAGACACAGATTAAAATACCACATTTTAGGCAGATCTTGTCTCAGAGGGAAGCTAATGTCTGGCTAGTTTGTGCACTGAGTCCAGGGTTACGAAGGAGATCTCTTCATTCAGAGGAAAGTAACAAGAAGCACCCAAAGACTTGAGTAATGGCACTCCTGCTCACTGCTGTTTCAAGCAGGCAGCCACTTGGAAAAGTAGGAGTACTATTGATCTCACCCCTGCTGATCCAATGGTCCACTGTGAGCATTCATTTCAGTTAAGTGGCATGGCTTCTGCTCCATGCTCCCTGCAGCTGCCAGTAACTCCCCATTGCTCCATAAATAGTGCTTACAGCTTGCCCAGCATGGATCCATTTTTCTCTGTTTTCATCAATGTTGTGCTTGCTTTACTGTGGCACCACACAGAATTTCGTAGCTGCCCGCAAGTGCCAGGAGTCAAGCCCATATATCCAGGGTGGGATACTTATCTCCTTTTCTATAATCCCAGAAGAGAGATCCCAACGTCCCTGACTCAGAGAGCAGCCTTGGCAAACACCCAGATAATTAATCTGACAGCTTCAATCAGCTGTTCCGTTAATTCCTTCCCATCTTCTGAGTTGTTTTTTTTCCCTCATTTCTCCAGTTTTTAAAGTCATATTCTGCATTGTAGCTACTATGAAATCCAACTTCTGTCAGTCTTATTTCATTTTCCCTGACTGGAAATCCTGCTTCCTCAGTGTGATCACATTCACCTCCCCGCACTTACAGAAGTATTTCTACTACTTAAAATTACTTTTATAATCTATTTTAAACAGATTTTAAACAATGACACAGGGGCCTAAAGTGGAATTGCTGTAGCATACATTCAAGTACCACCATATGCATTCTGCATTAGCATGAAATAAAATCCATCACAAACAAGGAAAAATTGCTTTATAATGTTGCCTTCAGCTTAAAAATTGAAAAACATTTATAAATCCAACACTTTCTTGCTGTTTTACCACAGTTTACCATGACTTCTCAGCCCTTCCTATGTGATTACCAATCAGTGCACCTCACCTGATGAATTTTACAGTTTTCACTGATGTCTTTCTCAGGCATCTGAAAGTTTTATTGCCACATGAATATAAAGGGAAGGTTTGAGAAAAATGTTTAATTTAAAAAAAACCCCACATATACAATTTAGGGCTCATAAAAATGCCAAACTCACAACAGAGAAAGCATAAATCTTCCTAATTTGGCCCAAAAGTTCATATCATACTTGACCTGATGGAGCAGTTCATTTTTTCATATCTGTTTGATTCCTGGCTTTTTTTATGGAGGCTGCCAATAAAGGTAGCAGTAAGTGCAGGTGATTTTGTTCAAAGAGGATCTGTTCATTAGGAACTGGATAGACACCAGCAACTCATTTCACGGAAGCCTTTGAAAAACTCTGCAGTGGTAGCAGCTTTCCATTACTACCTAGGTAGGTCACAGTGAAATCAAAAAAGGGAAAAGTTTTGTTCTAGATCCTATTCCTAATCCCCAGAGCTTTTTTGCCAGCTGCCAGATTATACAGCATCTGGATACTCACTGGGTAAAGTCTCAGGCAAAAAGTCCAAACTTTAATGACATTGTCCACTTTTTCTGTGACCCTGTGCAAGCCACTTTCCATGAAGCAATTTTTCCAAGATTAAAAATGAGAATAATATATTCACTTTTAGATAATGCTTTGGAAGTGTAGATGAAGTGTTCTGTCTAACAGTCAAGTAATATTATTTTAAAAAGTATTGCAGCAGTGCAGCAATGTGGCAGCAAAGACAACCCCATAATTGAAATCCAAGATTATTTTAAGTTGTTTAAGATCCTGATTCAACAAAACAGTTGAGTTTATCCTTTTTAATAAAAGTTCATATTGATGTGCAATCCTGATCATAGGGATTCCACCATAATTGAGCAATTATGATTGCTCATATCAGAGAGCTTCCACTCAATTTATTATATGCCATGGTTGTTGTCACAGGAAAAGCTTGCAGTAGTCACCTTGTTTCTTCCAGTTTTTGATGATAAGTCCCCTTCACAAAATTTCTTTTGGCTGCATTACTTTCCTTCTTCCTTTCCAACCTTTTCCCCATACCTCAGACTTCCACCAATGGACACAAATTTTTTACTTGCAATTTCCTTCTCAGATATTTCCACTCTGCTCTAAATATGCATTCCCTGGATTACATTTTTATTTTTCAGGACTCTGAGGTCTTAATGGTTTTGATCAGCCCCTCTGCTTCCCACACCCCACACACAGCCCAGACCCCCATGGCAGCCCCTGCAGTGCCCAGCTCCCCACAGCCCTGCCTGACATCGGCCCTCCTGACCCGACCCCAGCCCACTGAGCTCAGGGAGACACCAGGGGCTGGACCTGCCCCTGTTCCCCCTCAGCTGTCCCTGTGCCCCCTCAGCTGCCCCTGTGCCCCCCAGCTGCCTCTGTGCCCCCACAGCTGTCCCTGTGCCCCCTCAGCTGCCTCTGTGCCCCTCAGCTGCCCCTGTGCCCCTCAGCCTGCCCCTGTGCCCCCTCAGCTGCCCCTGTGCCCCCTCAGCTGCC